>NW_015176023.1:128289-128550 GCF_001447785.1 Gekko japonicus | reverse complement strand
CCAATGTTGGATCAGGCCAAAGGCCCCTCCAGTCCAACACTCTGTGTCACACAGTGGCCAGAAATGCCAGGTGCCATCAGGAGGTCCAGCAGTGGGGCCAGGACACCAGAAGCCCTCCCACTGTTGACCCCCCCCCCAAGCACCAAGAAGACAGAGCATCCCTTGCCCCAGAGCCCCTATCTATACCTTGTGGCTAAGAGCCACTGATGGACCTCTGCTCCATATGCTTATCCAATTCCCTCTAATAAGAACATAAGAGAC
>NW_015176023.1:127978-128162 GCF_001447785.1 Gekko japonicus | reverse complement strand
CCCCCCCAGGCACCAAGAAGACAGAGCATCCCTTGCCCCAGAGCCCCTATCTATACCTTGTGGCTAAGAGCCACTGATGGACCTCTGCTCCATATGCTTATCCAATTCCCTCTAATAAGAACATAAGAGACGCCAATGTTGGATCAGGCCAAAGGCCCCTCCAGTCCAACACTCTGTGTCACAC
>NW_015176023.1:122616-127195 GCF_001447785.1 Gekko japonicus | reverse complement strand
TGTGGCTAAGAGCCACTGATGGACCTCTGCTCCAGATGCTTATCTAATTCCCTCTTATAAGAGCATAAGAGAAGCCAGTGTTGGATCAGGCCAAAGGCCCCTCCAGTCCAACACGCTGTCACACAGTGGCCAGAAATACCAGTGCCATCAGGAGGTCCACCAGCAGGGCCAGAACTCCAGAAGCCCTCCCACTACTGTTGCCCCCCCTCTCAGGAGGTCCAGCAGCGGGGCCAGGACACTAGAAGCCCTCCCACTGTTGACCCCCTCCCAAGCACCAGGAAGACAGAGCATCACTTGCCCCACATAGTGTTCCATCTATACCTTGTGGTGAATAGCCACTGATGGATCTTTGCTCCATAGGTTTATACAATCCCCTCTTGAAACTCTCATGTGCCGGCCTAGGCTGGGAGGGTGGGGTATAAGTCTAAATAAATAAATAAATGTGTGCATGCGTGGGTGCAATATGATTTGAGCGGTATGAGCAATGAATAATTTGGGACAGGAAAGTTTTACATAGCACAGAGAGGATGGTATATGATGGAGAAAAGATAAGCAGAGGGTAAATGGAATTTTAGCTGAGGGAAGTGGAGGTGGCTCAAGTGGTTAAGACGCTGAACTGCAGACTGGACGGTCAGTAGTTCAGCAGTTCGAGACCCGACTGTGCCGCCTGACGGAGTGAGCTCCCGTCTCTGGCCCCAGCTCCTGCCCACCTAGCAGTTCGAAAGCAAGAAATTGCAAGAAGATCAATAGGTACCACTTCGGTGGGAAGGTAACAGCGTTCCGTGCACCTCGGCATTTAGTCATGCCAGCCACATGACCACGGAAATGTCTTTGGACAGCGCTGGCTCTTCGGCTTGGAAATGGAGATGAGCACTGCAACCCTAGAGTCGAATTTGACTGGCTTTCGAGCAAGGGAAACCTTTACCTTTAGTATGGAGAGGAAGAGGCCAGCTTAGGTGCTGGTGTACAGTGAGGAAAGGCTGGACTGGTATGCTGAAACACAGGAAGAAAGGACCCAGATGAGAGGGATGGACTGATGAAGAGGTGGGGTGAGATGTGTGTGGAGCGGGTAAGGAATAGGATCGAAGGAGACATGCGCCTTGATGCAAACGGTTGTCGTTTTATGAACTGAGATGGGGAAGGATGGAGGGAAATGACAGGGAGAGCCAAGAAGGGTGGGAGGGTGCGGCAGGGAACTTAAGTTTGTCATCGAAAGAGGTGAGACATGGGGTGATGGAGTTAGGGTGCTTCAGTGGAACACCAGTTTGGTGTCGTGGTTAAGTGCACGGACTCTAATCTGGGAGAACCGGGTTTGATTCCCCACTCCTCCACTTGCACCTGACTGGATGACCTTGGGTCAGTTGCAAGTTGTGTCTGTTGTGGGGAGGGGAAGGGAAAAGGAGATTGTGAGCCGCTCTGAGACTCCAAGTGAAGGGCGGGGTATAAATCCAATCTCTTCTTCTTCTTAAAATAGGTGTGGATCAGGGTGGTATAATCATGTCACTTGGTGGCTAGCAAAGTTAGCCTGGTCTTCCATGTGCCTTCAGAAGCCCAAGAGCACACACAGACGAAGGAGGGTGCAGGTTGGGGTGAACAGCTTGGTCTGAATGTGGCAAAAGACTGAACAGTGAAGAACTTAAATGCTTGCCAAGCAGCCTTTTCTCCTCCCACAACCCCCCACTGACAGCCACAGCAGCTTTTTTCATGCCACATCTGCCCATCCTGGTTCGGGCTCCTCCCCTTGTCTCCAGAGTTGATATTTCTTTCCTGTCCTTCCTTGCATTACCTGGTTTGTGTGCCATACCAGTCTCCTTTCCATCTTCCCATCTGAAGGCAGCGCTTGGCTTTCCTGCTTTGTCTCCCGATAGCCCCCCTGCCTTGCTCCTTGGTGCCACAGCTTCTACCCACCCACACACTCCTCTTTCCTTGGGTCTGTGACGTCGGACGGATTCCCTTGCTGCCCCTGTTGGCCTCGCCTTTTCCAAGGGCTGTTCTGGGTTGGACCTCTCAGCTGTGTGGGGGCCTCTTCCCAACCACCATCCTGTCACTTTCAGCACAGCACAGGCTCAGGGCAGCTTCCATAAAAGCATAAATACATTAAAATTTCACAATATTTAACCATACAATAAAAACATTACAAATACAAAGTGCTGGCAGCTGTTAAATTAACCTAGACGGTATATTGCTAGAATAAATTTATACTGCCCAGATGTACCACGATGTTTCTGCTCACAGTCAGATGTTAAAATCATATGTTAAAACCACAGACCAAGCTCTGCAGTAACGGCCTGCAGTAGGGGCCTGCAGTAGCGGCGGCCCCTACTTAAATGCCTGGCGGAAGAGCTCCGTCTTACAGGCCCTGCGGAACTGCAAAAGGTCCCGCAGGGCCCTGATCTCCTCCGGGGGCTCGTTCCACCAGGTAGGGGCCGCCACTGAAAAGGCTCCGGCCGTGGTGATAGCTAGCTTGGCCTCCCTCGGGCCAGGGAGGGTCAGCCGATTTTGAGACCCAGACCGTAGTGCTCTCTGGGGTATATACGGGGAAAGGCGGTCCCTCAGGTATGTCGGACCCCTGCCATATAGGGCTTTAAAGCTAAGAAAGGTAAGAATGTTCTTTGTCATTCCCCACTCTGTCTTTCACTTTCTGTGACCTGCAATCAATGCACATGGTGGCTTTCCCAGAAGCAGTCTCTTCCTTCCCCAATCACTTTTGCCTACTCACACGTTTGCAGAGCGGAAGACTGAGAGATTTTATTTATTTATTTATTTATTTATTTGACCGGTAGCCTGCCCTCCCCCGAAGGGGGATTAATTCCCTGTTACTGTGGAAAGCACAAGAAACCACAGACAAAGCATTTAAATTGAATACGGAAGAGTGTTTTTGGGAGGGGGAGTCTGATGGAGCTGCACCGAAGCGATTTGATTTGCTAGGAAACGGTGGGAATTTAAAAGAACATTGCATGAGTTTGTCTGTAAGATATCAGGGAAGAGGCTGAATAATCTCTTGAGGTTCCCCTCCAGTGTTCTCCCTCCATTGGCCATCACTGAGTACGAGTTATCCATCGCTCTGTGGCATGATTACTCAGGGCGGGGATACCCTGACCTTCTCTTAGTTGATTCCAGATTGGCACCTGATGTGGTACAATTGGTATGGGGGAGTTCTGGGGGTCGTCCATCTGCTGAGCTGTGTCTTTCCCTGTGATTATTGCGTTCAGATTGCAGCCCAATGTGGACACGAGGCAGAAGCAGCTGACCGCTTGGTGTTCTTTGGTGCTCTCCTACTGCCGCCTCAACAAGCTCTACACCATGACTGTCACAGAGGCCCAGGAGAGCCCCCTATTCAACAACAGGAAACTGCAGCGTATCCTTTCTCCGTGGGTACTTGCCTGAACCCTCCTGGGTGAGCCGATAAGATTTCCAGTGATTCCTTCAGGGCAGAGGATTGGCTGCTATCAGGGAAGGCGGTTCTTGCTGGGAACGAGACCCAGAGCAAGGGTTCTCAGCTGGAGGTACCCCCGTCTTGGTCCCTGCTGCACACGTACAGGGTGAGGAGAAGCTGTAAGGCACAGGACAGACCTGTCTTTTACAGCTTCTGCTTTTTATGGATCAGCGGTTCTGTCCCAGTCTTCACCCACAACAGTCCGAGCATTCCTTTTTGAGCTTTATCCAGAAGCCCAGCCTTTCTTCCCAAATTGGGCTGTGCGGGAGAGGGGAAATTGATCAAAATGTCACTTCTTTGTGCTGTAGAAGGCTGCCTCTGGAAGGCTGCATGCCCTTTTAGTCTGGCGACTGCCTGCTAGTATGCAGACAAGGTCCGTAGCACAGGGCAGAAGACTGCAACTCTTGAGCTTGCTATCCTGTTGTACCAAATTAGTTGGTCCGATAAAAAGTATAATGTAAAAATCTGAAGCTTGCTCACTAGATGAATCCCCCCCCCCTTGCAGTGGTACTTCTATATGTCTTTATTTGGCTTTGTTGTGTGTTGGTTGTGGGTTTCATTTCATCTCAGGCTGCTCTGAATGGGAGGAAGGAGATTTTGGAGGAGGGATCCCTCCTTCTGCAGCAGCTTCACACCAGCTCTGCTGCCTTGGAGTGGAGCCTCTCCCATTTTTGGAAAGGCCTGTCACGTCCCGAGCTAAGCCAATCTCCGTACACACTATTGGCAGTGTAATGCTTTATTAGAGATATGATGCTGTGGGGTCAAGAGCTTTTGTTAGGACTAAAGACATTTGCGGGAAACTACAAGATATAGCTGCGGTGGCTCAAGTGGTTAAGACGCTGAACTGCAGGCTGTGGAAGGTCAGTAGTTCAACAGTTCGAGACCCGGGTGTGCCGCATGACGGAGTGAGCTCCCGTCTCTAGTTCCAGCTCCTGCCAACCTAGCAGTTCGAAAACAAGAAATTGCAAGTAGATCAAAAGGTACCACTTCGGTGGGAAGGTAACAGCGTTCAGTGCGCCTTGGTGTTTAGTCATGCTGGCCACATGACCATGGAAACGTCTTCAGGCAGCGCTGGCTGTTTTTTATTTTATTTTTTTATTTACATGTGATTTGTATACCGCCCATGACCCCTAATGGGTCTCA
>NW_015176023.1:101979-122568 GCF_001447785.1 Gekko japonicus | reverse complement strand
CGGGCTCGAGCAGGCTGTCTCGGTTTTTCTCTCCCCCGGAGCGGCGCGTCTTTGGGTGCAGCTTTGGCCAATGTCCTGACGGCTCCTGCCGCGCTGCATCCCACGTCAGCGCGTTGCTCCGGCTCCGCCTCCGCTCGATCCAGCCGCTGCCTTTCCTGGGTCGCTCTCCGCTGCCGCCATTGCTTTCTCGCCGCTGCCGATTCTCCTTTTCCTTACTGTTGCCGATCGCCTTCCCAGCGTAAGCCAGGAGGAGGGTGCCCCCTGCCACCTAGGGCAGGTACCCATTCCTCTGTTGTTATTAGAGCCGCTGGGTTGGCGGGAGCTGGGACGAGGGCCGGGGGCTCAACCCGGCCGCGGTGGGGATTCGAACAGCCGTTATGGCTGTTCGCTACAGATGTTATCAGCAGGCGTTGTATTGCCTGTGCCACCGCTCAAGGGCTGTGAAACTGAGATGAGCACCGCAACCCTAGAGTCGGATTTGACTGGCTTTCGAGCAAGGGAACCTTTACTTTACTTTTACAAGATATAGATAAAAGCATAAAATCCCACATTCATCCACGTCACACCTACCCCTAGCGTTACTGTGGCAACACAGACAGATATAGGGTGCCCTATCTAAACTAGGCTGGCAGAGAGATACTCCAAGGTCAGTCCCACGGGAACCAACTTGGGGTGCTTCTTCAGGAAAGTTAGGGCCTCTACTCCCATGCACTCCAACAATATACACCCCCCCTCAGGACTTCAAAATGACAAGCGAAGGTAAAGAAAAACAGAACTTAAAGAAATCGAAAGTTAGCCTGAGCTTGACAAGGCCCTTTATCACTTCTACACTGGCAACCAATGTTCCCTCTAAGCTGTGGAGTCTTGTGAGCAAAACGTCTACTTTGTGAGCTACTGGCATTAAAGGTGTGAGCGAACAATTTGGCTACTGCATAAATCAGTTTGCTCTGGAGCCCTCCTTCCTGAGCTAAGACAAAAATGTGTGAGCCGGAGGCTAAAAAACTGTGAGCTAGCTCACACTCACTCAGCTTAGAGGGAACACTGCTGGCAACACCCTCTACTGTTTCCCCTCCAAATCCCCTCTTAGCCAATCACAGGGTCCAAAGGGTGACCTGGTAAATGTAGGCCCTGATAGCGACTCTAGTACAGGCTTCTGTAGGCCGCACTACTCTAGGCCTAGGATCATGACAGGTGGTTTGTCATTGATTGCCCCTGGTTAGCAACTCTGGGCTTTCTTGGTGGTCTCCCATCCAAGTACCAACCAGGGACAACTCTGCTTAGCTTCCAAGATTCGACAGGATCAAACGAGCCTTGGCACCGTGGCCAAGCAGTTACTCTGGAGGGCCAACAACAGGGTGTAGAAGCCTAGAAGATGATCGGGCGGTGGCCAGAGCGGAGAGTTCCTTGTCACCCCTTCCAGGTGAACGTTGTTTTTTTTTTTTCCTGAACGGAGCCCGCATGATGGGTTTGCTAGGAAGCTTTCAGGGTCTGCTGCATCTCTCCTTATGTATAATTGAATAGTGGGTGCCAAAGTTCTAATTCTAAAATGCACTCCCTTAGTGTATGGCTGATGGCACTGCTCCTCAGCATATATCGCCACCAATCAGAAGGCAAAGCCCGGGTCCCGCCCACACCACAACTGCTGCGACAACCTGGTCTTTTGCATATGGAAGCTGATTGGACTTCAGTCCATTCCACACCTCAAACTCCCCCCCCTCCCCCGGCAAGCCATTTGGGATTTTCAGTTGCATAACAGACCTCATAGGGGAGAGGAGAATGGGTAACAATGGTTACCACTCTCCAGGTGAGGGCTACAGATAACTCAAACATACAAATGCTCTTCAGGTAGCAGAGATCAGTCCCTCTGGAGAAAACAGTGGACTCTGTCATTAAACCCTGCTGAGGTCGCCACAGGAAACTGACACTGTTTGCCCAAAGCCAGAGCACTCTCCCAGAGCCTCTTTCTAGATCTCGTTGTATTTATTTCCGCAACGGGCATTATTTCTAGTCAGGAATAAGAGGTGCTCATCTTTGTGGGGATGGATAAGCATGCTGCACTGAAGCCCTGAATTCTGAGACTAGAAGCTGCAAATGCTGACCAGTTCATCCCGCTTTGTTTTAATTTCTACGCTTCTCTGTACTCCTTTTTTATTCGTTGCTCTGTGTCCTGTAGCTGTTCCCTTAACTGCGAAACAGGAAAGCTGCCTTTGGAATCCATCCTTGTGGTGCTGGAGGAGCTCAGGAAAAAAGGTGAGTTCTGGCCCGCGCTGGCCGTGAAACATCTTGGTGTCCACCATTCAGACCAGTTCTTCCTTGGGATCACAGCAGAGGCCGGATAGCAGGTGCTTTTTCTGGGTTCTGTTTCCCATCAGTGGGAATAAAGGAAGCAACCAGTGGCTCCTGCTCACACGGGACAGGCTTTGGAGTGGCAGCATGATGGGGCGTGGGCGTGTGAAGGCCTCCTGTCATGCACCGGGAGTCTAAATCACAGTGTGGGAGAGGAGGCGGAAGGGCACCGGTGTGGGGCTGGTTCGGCTCCAGTCGGGGGATGACAGAACCCTGCTTACCAAATGTTACGCTCAAGGGAGTGATCCAGTTGTCTAGACGCAGGGCTCTTTTTGTAGAAAAAGCCCAGCAGGAACTCATTTGCATAACAGGCCACACCCAACAGCAGGAACTTATTAGCCTATTAGGGCACACCCCTGACAGCACAGCATTTTAACATATTAGGCTACACCCCCCTGTTACCAGAAGTGTGGTCATCCAGCCACACCCACCTTTTGCTTCTTATTCTGTTTACCTTGTTTGTTGTCAAAACCCAGGGCTTTTTTTGTAGCAGGAACCCCTTTGCATGTTAGGCCACACACCCCTAATGAGTTTCTGCTGTTGGGTGTGGCCTATTATGCTAATGAGTTCCTGCTGGGTGTGGCCAACTTGGAAGCCAGCCGGAACTCCGTTCCTGTGTGTTCCTGCCCAAAAATAGCCCTGTCTAGAGGTGTTCTATCAGCACAAAGTATTCTTGCTTTCTCGACTAAAAGGAGATTTCTGAAATGAAAGGTACTCAACAGGCGAGTTTTCCCAGTACAATTCGGTTTTCCTCCACTTTTGTTTGAAAATCTGCTCTCTAGTGCAGTGCACACGCCATGTAGTCCACATAACTGTCAGGAAAACCACCCCTCCTGGAGGGCCATAGACATTATGTATGTGTGTGTGTGTGTGTGTGTGTGTGTGTGTGTGAGAGAGAGAGAGTGAGTGAGAGAGAGAGAGAGAGAGAGAGAGAGAGAGAGAGAGAGACGTGTGTCTCGACAATTCTGCTGCCAAATGCAGTCTCTGCTGAATTGCAGGGAATCTCGAGTGGCTAGACAAGAATAAGTCCAGTTTCTTGGTCTTGTGGCGACGGCTGGAAGAGTGGAGCAAGCTCATCTACCAGTGGGTGAGTGCGGAGCTCGGGCTGTGTGCAGACGTCGCGTTTGGAGTGTCAGAGGAGACCCAGGTTCAGACACACACACACACACACCCCTGCCGTGGCAGCTTGCTGGGTGACCTGGGGCCAGTTGCCCTGCCTCAGCCACAGACACCCTACAGAGTTGTTGGGAGGGTAAAGTGGAGGAGAGGCGAACCATGTAAGCCACTATTGGTCCCCCATTGGAGAAGAGAAGCAGGGAATAAGCAAAGCAAGCAAACAAATTCCCTGTCTTGGCTTGTGTGGCAGAACCCGTAAGCAATGCTCCCTCTAAGCTGTGGAGTCTTGTGAGCAACAATTCTACTTTGTGAGCCACTGGCATGAAAGTTGTGAGCAAGTGATTTGGCTACTGCATAAATCAGTTTGCTCTGGAGCCATCCTTCCTGAGCTAAGACAATAATGTGTGAGCCGGAGGCTAAAATACTGTGAGCTAGCTCACACTGACTCAGCTTAGAGGGAACACTGCCCGTAAGTGGTTTGTGAGACTCCCTTCCTCAGGTATTGAGCACAGGCTTCTGTCTTAAGGGCAAGAAAGCCGATGTCGTTTTTCAGAGGGAATGGATGTTGGTGGGGATGTGGCTGCCAAGTTCCTTGGTTGTGTGGTGCAGCCATGCAAACCCCCAAGGCCAGGGCACAACAACCCAGCAGGCTCTTGCTCCCTTGGAATCTTGCTGACTTTTTAACTTTATGAGCAGAATTTCCTTAAGAGGAGGTGGGTAGGTCTGTGTGCAGGGAATGCTCTGTGCTCTCTGCATTAAAAAACAACAACACCCAGCTCCGAGCAGAGCCTTATCTTTCCTTTCCCTCCCTTGCTACTAGGTCTCAAAGAACGGGCTGACCAACTCCGTTTTCACGCTCTATGAGTTGTCCAATGGCGATGACACAGAGAATGAAGGTAGTACCGCATGGAGCCGGGTGTCCTCTTTTCCAGCCAATTCTGCCTGATTTTGCTTAGGGAAATGTTCCTGCCATTCTCATATGTTACCTGTTGCAAGGTTTTCTGAGTTTTTTTTGTTAAGAAAATCGATTTTATTTTTTTAAAGGAATAAAACTACATAAATATAACATTGAGAAAAAGAAAACCACATAATGTTAGAAAAATATGGAAATAGGATTATATAATTGAAATAGACACATAATGATGGTTACTATTGTGGGGCATTGTTCTAGGGCTCCAGGCATGGTGCCTACGTGTCTCTTGGCACCCACTGACGCCAAGTGTTTTTACAAAATGCAAGGCCACATGGGGCTTTTGCCCAGCAGCGCTTCCTGTTGGTCACTGCAAACGTAATTGGCTGTGCTGGGGTTTTTTGAGTTGTTTCGGCAGCGGGTGCCACCACAACACAAGGGGCTCTTCACTGCGTTGACTGAAGGTATCCTGTGTGTATGCCAGGTTTTTTTAAAATATGCTGATTCTTTAAGAACATAAGAACATAAGAGATGCCAATGTTGGATCTGGCCAAAGGCCTATCCAGTCCAACACTCTGTATCACACAGTGGCCAGAAATACCAGTGCCATCAGGAGGTCCACCAGTGGGGCCAGGACATTAGAAGCCCTCCCACTGTTGACCCCCCCAAGCACCAAGATGACAGAGCATCACTTGCCCCAGAGTCCCTATCTATACCTTGTGGCTAATAGCCACTGATGGACCTCTGCTCCATATGCTTATCTAATTCCCTTTTGAAGCCGTCCATGCTTGTAGCTGCCACCACTTCCTGTGGCAGTGAATTCCAAGTGTTAATCACTCTTTGGGTGAAGAAGTACTTCCTTTTATCCGTTCTAACCCGACCGCTCAGCAATTTCATGGAGTGCCCATGAGTTCTTGTATTGTGAGAAAGGGAGAAAAGTACCTCTTTCTCTACCTGCTCTCTCCAATGCATAATCTTATAATCTTTTATTTATTTATTTATTTATTTATCTATCCTTGGATTTATATCCCGCCCTACCCCGAAGGCTCAGGGCGGCTGACAAGGGCACAATGTGCCAAGATTATAACAATAAAAATGCAAGTATAAAACAGTAAAATACAATAACAAATTTACAATACAAATTTAAACAAAGATGGGTAGATCTTAAACCCAACGGTGGCTTCCTGAAATCTATCATCCACTTTATGCCAGGGGTGCCTCACCCCCCAGTGGGATCCAGACAGTCGTGGTGATAGTACGACGGTGCATAGAAGGCAATGGTGGAATAGTCGTGGCGGCGGCCCCTACTCAAAGGCCAGGCGGAAGAGCTCCGTCTTGCAGGCCCTGCGGAACTGAGAAAGGTCCCGCAGGGCCCGGATCTCCTCCGGGAGCTCCTTCCACCAGGTAGGAGCCGCCACCGAAAATGCCCTGGTCCTGGTAAACAGAGCCTGAAATATTGAAGAGCTATTATAAGTGTCACGCCCAAGACTGGCAAGTCATCCAAGAGAATAAATCCTCACCCTGGTACAAACTAATCAAACCAGACCATCAAAGGGCTCAATATTTAATCAAGATCTGATATAGCAAATTACGCTCTGCACTAACTTCAATCCACTTCCAGTCAATGCAGTCAGCAATGCTTGAAGGCCGCTATACCAACACGCCTGCTGCCCAGCATCTCTGCCCACGTGGAGGCTCAGTGCCAGAGGACCTGTGCCACTACCTGTTATTTTGCCCACTCTATCGATCCCCTAGGAAGACATTTCTAGGCCCAGTTTTGGCCACCCTAGGCACTAGAACAGAAACAGAAAAGAGTCTAGTCTTACTAGCAGACGTAGAGGCCGAGATCTCACACAAGGTGACCCCCTTTGGCCTTGCTGCAGAGAAAATTCGAAAGAAAATAGTAGCAGCACCATAGCTCGATTACTAACAGAGACCAGGATGGAAGAGTTGGAACTATTAAGATGTTTTAGGTAAAGGTAAAGGTTCCCTTGCTCGAAAGCCAGTCGAATCCGACTCTAGGGTTGCGGTGCTCATCTCCGTTTCAAAGCCGAAGAGCCAGCGCTGTCCGAAGACGTTTCCGTGGTCATGTGGCCGGCATAACTAAACACCAAGGCGCACGGAACGCTGTTCCCTTCCCACCGAAGCGGTACCTATTTACCTACTTGCAATTTCTTGCTTTCGAACTGCTGGGTTGGCAGGAGCTGGAACTAGAGACGGGAGCTCACTCCGTCATGCGGGACACTCGGGTCTCGAACTGCTGAACTACTGACCTTCCATAGCCTGCAGTTCAGCATCTTCACCCCTTGAGCCACCGCAGCTCCTACTATTTAAGATGTTTTATTGTGTATTAAATTAGGTTTTTATGTTTCTGGTTTTAGTAGTTTATATCTTATTCTGTCATTGTGATGGCCTTTGGCTGAAGGCAATAAAAACTGAACCTGAACCTATAAGTGTTCCGCATAGTCTTACGTTTTGTGGCTGGCTCTGCCTCCTGCGGGCATTTTGTGCCTGTGCCCGCCCACCCCATGTCACAATGGCAGAGCTGCCCACAGGGTAGAAGACGTTGAGGGCCCCTGTTCGAGAGCCTGATGAGTGATATCAATTTTCCAGTATGCTTGTGAGCTTGTAACCTCATATGGTTCATCTAGTGACTTTATTTGACACCAAGGCAATGGCCCGGAGAATCTTGGGCAGTCCAAGAAAAGGGACGGCCCTGCTTTTCTCCAGCAAGTTGCTGCGCTCATTTTGACTCCCATGAACAGCTTCATTCTAAACTCTTCAGTCCATGTTCTCTAGTATTTAAGTATGTTTAAATTCTTAAATAAGACTCAGCAAGTCACTGGGTAAAGCGACAGCAGTAAGGCTTTTGGTTCAGGCATTTCTAAGGTTGCCTGTTGCTTCTTCTGCCTTTCAGATTCAAGAAAGCAACTTCTCAATCCAGGCCTGTTTGAATTGTCTTTCTTCCCAACACCTCTTCTTCTAATGCTTTGCAGGAGAGCCCTGTGGCCTTAGATCTAGAGTTCAAATTGTGCCCCGAGCCCTCTCCAAAGCACAAAATGAATCACATGCAGGAATCTGAAAGTGAAGCGGGGCTGTGCTCGGTCTGTGCCTGGCTGGGAGATGGCCCGAGATCCTCCCATGAGAAACGTGGCCACAGTCCGGGGCTCACCTCTAGAACCTCCTCCATTGCTAGGCCTCAGTCTTGGAGCCTGATTAAGAACAAAGTGCTCTGGAAATGTTTTGGACTTTTTAACTGATTAGAGACCTTCCGGAGTAAATACCCCCCCCCCCTTTTGCACAGATTGGAGCTTTGCCTCTCTAGTTGTCTCCTGCAGCTGAGAGATGTAGGTTCCTTGCCTTCTCCAAAGTGCAATATACCGTGTTGAGTACCACATCTTATTAGTCTTTAAGGTGCTACTGGACTCCTACTCTTGTCTAGTGTTGAGTATGGCTTTTCTTTGACCTCACTTGCTCTTGGGCAGCTTTCACTACAGAAGAGTGATTGAGGAAACCTCAGTGAAGACCAATATCTAGGGGAAATCAGGAGGCCAGATCTTTCCCACTCAGAGTGGAAGCGCTGGCAGCCACCTCGAGCCAGACGTGTAACTTGGCAGGGCAAAGGGGAGCCTTGCTGAGCCTCTGCACTGTCGAGAAGACTTGTGTTGGGACCGTCTTCCTTTCCGGCCGTGCTGTTGTAATGGCAAAGAGCGACAGGAGAGCAGTCTGCACGGGCACACAGCCAGACACTCCGTGCCGGTGTTGCCCAAAAGCCCGTGCTAAGAGACCGCGACCTGCTCTGGCCTTGTTCAGCTATGCAGATTTATACTTGTATTCATTTGTCATCCTTTGGCCTCTTGAAACCCTTCTGGGTTCTTTGTTCCCTGCCCACATGTTTGCAGGCCTGTCTCGGCTGGCCTTAAGGGCCAGAGGCTGAGATCCTCAGGGTGTATCACACCTAGAGATGTAAAATTTCCGGAAATTTTGAAGCTCGGAAAAAAACCCTTTTTTCCCCATTTTTTTCCGGGGGGAAACTGAAATTTTCGGAAAAATTGAAAAAAATGCTACATTAGCATTTCTTTTGTCTTTTCTAGATTGAAAGTCATTCTGTTACTTTAGGAACATAAAATATGACTATGGACTTTTTTACTTGGCATGAAATTATAACAACTAGCCTATTGAAAATATAGTGTATCCAAACAATTATTACAAACAGAATACCCACCCACATGCAAAAACAAAACTGAAACCTTTTAATTTTCTTCTGACAATAGCACCTCCTAAAGGAAGAAATGCATCTTGTTCTTGCATTGGAGTGTTCAGTTTGTAACCTAGGACTTGCTTGTCCTCAGTGCACAGAAATTAGATCAATCTGATACCATATATATTTTTTAGAAATGATTTGGAAAATATTTGAACACCTTGTCTTAAAATGTTTTATTCATCATGTTAAAATAAAACGTTCCATAATCAATTTTTTTTCTTTTCTTTTTTCAATTTTTCCAATTTTTCGGAAAAAAACAAAAAGGCTTCAGGAAAAAAACGGGGGGGGGGAGTTTCCCCCCCGAATTTTTCCGGTATTTTTCAGGGCCTTCACATCTTTAATCACACCCCCTGTGTGCACAAGGCGACTGCAGAATTTTGGAATGTGTGGCCGTATTCTCCCCTGCTGCGCGGCTGAGTGGCAGCACGGCCTCCTCCTTGCTTGCCTCCCGTGTGGTCTCCTGTCCCCATTCATTTGCCATCTTTGGGGGGGTCCTTTCTCCTGACCAGCTGTCTTGTCCTCTCCCCAGAGTTCCATGGTCTGGAAGAATCCCTGCTCCTCCGCGCCCTGCAAGCTCTGCAGCAGGAACACAAGGCTGAGATCATCACGCTGGACGATGGGCGGGGTGTCAAGTTCTTTTAGCCGTGGTCTTGCCTTAGCCTTTGAGCCCGACAGGTGCCCCCGTCTGTCTTCCTGGGCAGGAGGAGGGGCCTCCGTGTGCTTCGGTTTCCCCGCCTCAAAGGCCGGAACGTCACAGATGTTGTCCTGATGGCTCAGCATCCTCCACCTCTTCAGCGGCTGACTTTCTCTTTGCATTTCTCCTCTGCTACTTCTGCCCTGTGAAGGAATTGTTATGTTCAAGGCACTCCGAGTACAGCTCTGAGGACCAGAGTATCTGCCGGGCCTGGTGGAGGGGAAGCAAACACGGGCTCTCGGGCTTCCTTGTGTTGAGCTTGCCCCAGATCCTGCTGACTGAGGATCACAGTGCAGTGGGGCAGGAGGCCGACACGTTCACCGTTCCCAGCAAGAAGAGGGGGGTGGGCCTGTGGGGTGCAATTAAACCACACCGTTCTTTGCAGAACAGTCTTGTGTGCCTGATTCTCTGTGTGTCTGTGTCTCCTGCATGTTTTGACCTCTGCGGAGGTCTGTCGAGGACAGTTTTGTCTGCCCTGACTGGCAGCCGGTCTTCAGAGTCTGAGAGTTCTTGCTTCCCTATAGGGGTGATTCCGCACTAGACCTTAAGTCCTGGTTCAACCCTGTCCCTGGACTTACATTCTACACCACACGCCAGTTCACCCCTGTCATTGGTTATTTTTACACTCTACACAATCCTTAAGTTCACCCCTGTAATTATCTTGGGGGTGTTTTTAGTTTCCACTTTACATTGAGATCAGCCAGCTTTGCCCCACACTTGTCCCGGGATAAATGGATGCTGTTATAAAAGGTAAAGGTTCCCTTGCTCGAAAGCCAGTCGAATCCAACTCTAGGGTTGCGGTGCTCATCTCCGTTTCCAAGCTGAAGAGCCAGCGCTGTCCGAAGACGTTTCCGTGGTCATGTGGCTGGCATGACTAAACACCAAGGCACACGGAACGCTGTTCCCACCGAAGGGGTACCTATTTATCTACTTGCAATTTCTTGCTTTCGAACTGCTAGGTGAGCAGGAGCTGGAACTAGAGACGGGCGCTCGCTCCGTCATGCGGCACACTCGGGTCTCGAACTGCTGAACTACTGACCTTCCACAGCCTGCAGTTCAGCGTCTTAACCACTTGAGCCACCGCAGCTGTTATAGCACTTGAGCACTGCATGCTGTTATAGCCAGGGATAAGTGCAAGGTATTATGTCGTGAGTTGAAACCAGGGATGAGATCCAAGTGCAGAAAGGACCTCGAATAGCAAAGAGGGCTTTTCCACATCCAAGGGAGGGGAAGCCAGACCAGAGCAAGATGAGAGCCCCATGATAAGACAAGGAATGTTTTTTGCACCCACCAAAACTGACCGAAGTTTAAAACAAAACAAAACAATACCAAGCCAATGGTGTTGGGGGGAGGTAAGATCACAGTTAACTTGATCTTGGTAGGCATGTTTTCTGCTGGTGCTGAGAAAGACAAGGAAAGAGTTCCAGAAACAAAGTTAAAAGTCAGCTATGCCTCCTTGAATTGTGTCCAGAAAGGAGGAGGCAGCCCATCTAGCAAAAGTGAGAGGTGCAGTTAACACTTAAAATTTCAGAACTGCTTCCAAGGGCAGTCCTGCATGTATTGTGTTACAGTAGTCTAGCTGGGAGATGTCAACAGCCTGGATTGCTGTGGGCCCACCTTGCTTTCCAAAGAAGGGCTGAGGCTGATCAGTGGTGCTACAAACTGCAGTCCTAAGAGGGTACTGTCGGGAGGCAGCCAGCTGAACCTCAGAATGCGGTGTTCCCCGTCGCAGCCCTGGAGTTAGTGCTGCCAGTCAGTCTAAATGAGGAAGTCAGTAGAGAGCTGAGGCTCCCCTGCTGGGTCCCTGCACATTTGGCAGGAGGACTGTGGCCCGGCTGGGCCTGTGTTCTGTTCTCCAGAGGCGGCTTTGAGGTCTGAGTCTGCATTCCCTGAGGCTTCTGGGAGGGCCCAGGGCCACAGACCACCCCCCACTTCCCCTGCCGGTTGTCCAGATACCTTTCCGTGCCCACTTGCTTGCAAACTCTCCGTCCTCCTGGCTTCCCAGTCCTGAAGGGGAATGCCTGCAGGTGGTACCCCGGGTCAGCACTCCTGGTGGCCACAGCAGCTGCCTGCCCCGGGGTGGGGAGAAGAGAAAGGCTTCCCAGTCGGGTGGGAGCACAGGGAACAGGTTGGGAGGGGAGGGCAGAAGAGGGTCCCCGGGCACTGGCTGCCCAAGGTCTCTCAAAAACCTGGCACTGGCCGCAGCGCAGCTCATTGATCCTGGTTCTGGCTGCGCAGCCCTCAGAGCCTCTTTGGGGCACCAGCCACGCCCCTTTGCGTAGAGAGGCACGATCACACCCCACTGTGAGAGGCCGTGAAGTGCACGGGGACACCCATGGTTCTGTCACACTGCGAGGCAGAGCCCACCAAATTGATACAGACCAGAGCAGTGGGGAAATACTGGCTGTCTTGTCCAGTGCCATCCCTCCACACCATTTGCCCGCTGTCATGACGGGTACGAGAGGGAAGCTCCACCAGGTTTGCCGGGGGTGGGGGGAGATGCTCAACTGATTTCTGACTTGGGCAGGACTGTAATAGGCACACATTCACTGCACTTTTAAAGCCGGATTAAATCTTAACATGGAGCGGCGGTGGCTCAAGGGGTTAAGACGCTGGACTGCAGGCTGTGGAAGGTCAGTCGTTCAGCAGTTCGAGACCCGGGTTGCCGCATGACGGAATGAGCTCCCATCTCTAGTTCCAGCTCCTGCCAACCTAGCAGTTCGAAAGCAAGAAATTGCAAGTAGATAAAGAGGTATCACTTCGGTGGGAAGGTAACAGCTACCATTTCCAAGGGTGGGTTTTTTTGGGGGGGGGGTTTGCTTTGTTGTAGGGAAATCATATGTGGCAATTAAACTGATTTCAAGCCAATTTGAAGTTGCAGGTGATTGAGTGTTGTAGTTTTATTGGAATGGTTGCTCTGCGACCAGCAGGGGGAGCCAGTGCACTCGGCAAACCACATCTGTGGCACATCCATTTGAGAAGTCGAGTGCAACACCCTCTCCACCCAAATTGTTCTCCAGTGTGCCAACCTGGAAAGGTGACGGTTGCATAACAGCGGTGTGCTGTCTCTACTCTCCATCTCCCATCCAGTTTGTCTCGCTGCTACTCTCTGCAGCCGGTCTTACTCACCAGGGCGTTGAGATCAGGGTGAAATTCTACATTCCTTGCAGTGCCTTTTTGGTCACACAGCCTCTATGAGCTCTTTGGCTCAGGGTACCCTAGTTCCTAGGCCTGCCTGAAGCTTTCTCACACTCCCATTTGTTGCCTCAGCGGGGGCCTTCCCTAGTCCTCCCCCCTTTCTTTAGGCCTTTGGAGGGGTGCCCACCTTTCGTCTGGTCCCCCTTGCAGTTCTTTGCTGCTTGATCTGCAGCAAATGTTATTGACTTCCAGGCAGTGTTCCCTCTAAGTTGAGTTAATGTGGGCTAGCTCACAGTTTTTTAGCCTCCGGCTCACAGAAGGATGGCTCCAGAGCAAACTAATTTATGCAGCAGCCAAATCGCCTGCTCACCACTTGAACGCCAGTCGCTCACAAAGTAGACTTTTTGCTCACAGGGCTCCACAGCTTAGAGGGAACATTGCTTCCAGGCCATGAAAAGCTTCAACTATCCCCTTCCTTCACAGTCCCTCTCTTAAATGGGCCCAGGTCCCCCCCCCAAATTCCCTTGGCCACCCTACCTGCTTACTCAGCACCTCTGCCCCTCCTCTCCCACCTGGGTGGGGCCCCAGGGACACACAGTCCGACCTGTCCCTGAGTCCTTGTGTGCTGCTGCGGGGTAATGCCATCCTAGGTTTGTGGTTCACCAGCGGCACCATAGTGTGGTGGATAACGGGAGAATGTTTGCAGATCCCTCCTCACAGCAGTGCAGCAATTCAGGCGGTGGCCAGCCCGGGCAGGCAGCTCCCTGTGTGCAGCCTGCTGCTTGGGGGTGGGGGTAGGGGAGGTCTCGGTTTTCAGCATTTCAAGCTAGGCACCAAATCAGGTTTTGTCCCCAAAGGTCTGGTGGACCTGGGGTTGCCAGCTCCGGGTTGGGAAATAGCTGGAGGTTTTGGGGGTGGAGCCCGAGGGAGGCCATGTTTGGGGAGGGGCTTTCCTTAAATACAGCGTGCCATTTTCTCATCACTATTTCCCCTGACACTTAAACACTTCGAGCACACACACACACTGCAAACCATTTTGTGCTAAAAATTACATTCAACCCCACATTTCAGGGGGTCAATTGCAGAGTACCCAGTTATTGAAATCACTGGAAACACATATTTTATGTTGACATAAGACATCGGCATACCATTGTTTCCTAAGCTCCAAAGTGATTTACTTTGTTGTTGTTCAGTCGCACAGTCGAGTCCAACTCTTCGTGACCCCATGGACCAGATCACGCCAGGCCTCCTGGTCTTCCGCCGTCCTCTGAAGTTGGCTCAATTTCATGTTCGTTGCATCGATGACACTGTCTAACCATCTCATCCTTTCCCGTCCCCGTCTTCAATCTTTCCCAGCATCAGGGTCTTCTCCTCCAGCGAGTGCTCCCTTCTCATTGGGTGGCCAAAGTATTTGAGCTTCAGTTTCATTATCTGGCCTTCCAGGGAACAGTCAGGGTTGATTTCTTTTAGGATGGACTGATTGGATCTCCTTGCAGTCCAAGGGACTCTCAAGAGTCTTCTCCAGCACCATAGTTCAAAAGAATCTATTCTTCGGCGCTCGGCCTTCCTTATAGTCCAACTCTCGCAGCTATACATGACTACTGGGAATACCATTGCTTTGACCATGCGGACTTTTGTTGGCAGGGTGATGTCTCTACCTTTTATCATGCTGTTTAGTGATTTACTACATGAGAGTAAATGGGGTTCCGGTGAGCTCGGCCTCTGCTTGTGCTTTGCTCTCCACACGAGCTTCCCCTCCTGGGAAAGCCTTTGTGGGATGTATGTGCCTCCTTGGCCTCCCACTCAAGCACCCAGTGACCTTGGGCGGTAAATCTTTAACCTGCTCTCCAGGTGCCTCCGTGCCTGTCGCCCTGCCTCCAGGCCTCACATTCCTGCCGGCATCACCCCTCCCTCTGCCCTTGCTCTTAATTAAATAGCGTCTCTCTCGGGAGGAAATGGCTGATGGGGGGTGAGATAAGGAAGGAGCTGCGGGCCAGCGCCAGACGCAGCCGCCTCCCTCTGCCTCTCCTCAGGCCAGGCACCCCCAGAGCCCGCTCCTTTCCCAAAAAACGGCAGCCGTCTCAGGCCCATAGCTACCGCGGGGCCTGTGGGGCCTGGCCCCCTAGCATTTCTTCTGGGCCCCCTCTCTCTCAGGCCAGTCCCAAATTGAATTAATGGGATTAACTTTTATTTAATTAGCTGAGACCCCCACCAGGCCCCCTCCCCCAATAATTCCTAGCTACGGGGCTGCGTCTCACCTGAATGGGGCTCCCCCTCCCATTTTCAATGATCAGCAGGCTCCTGATGCTTATTAAGTCCAATGTGGTAACCCTAAAACATTAATAGAACAAAACCCGAGTCCAGCGGGGGCACCTTTCAAACCAACAATGTTTGAGTCAAGGGATGAGCTTTTGTGTGCAGGGGACACTTTTCCAGATGCACTGAAAGAGAAGTTACCCGTCCATATGAGGGGTATTTTTCAGCTTCGGGTATATCAGACCCTAAGGTAAAGGTAAAGGTCTCCCTTGCTCGAAAGCCAGTCGAGTCCGACTCTAGGGTCGCGGTGCTCATCTCCGTTTCAAGGCCGAAGAGCCAGCGCTGTCCGAAGACGTTTCCGTGGTCATGTGGCCGGCATGACTCAACACCAAGGCGCACGGAACGCTGTTACCTTCCCACCGAAGCGGTCCCTATTTATCTCCTTGCAATGTCTTGCTTTCGAACTGCTGGGTTGGCAGGAGCTGGAACTAGAGATGGGAGCTCACTCCGTCATGCCGCAACACGAGTCTCGAACTGCTGAACTACCGACCTTCCACAGCCCGCAGTTCAGCGTCTTCACCACTTGAGCCACCGCAGCTCCTATCAGACCCTAAAAATACTGGTAAATGTCGAATATCCCCAGTATCAGGAGTGGGGAAATATTCAGTATTGCCGAATATATATTTGGGTCTGGTATACCCGACAGGAGGGAAGGGAGGCCTGTACAAATGCCGCCTTCTCTCCCACTGGAAGCCTGTTCCGCTTTCCTGGTCAGTTTCACTCCTCTCCAGTCAGCTGACAGGTTTAAGCCACATGCACCTCACAGCAAACTGGCCAGGGGGAAGCTGCCTCTTTCTGCCTCCCCTTCTCTAGCTGACCCCGGGGAGCTGGGGAAAGGGAAGGCAGGGAGCCCAGGCATACTTCCATGCCTGCTCCTCGCCTTCCCAGGCTGGGAAAGCAAAGGGCAGGTGTGGAAACACGCCTCCTTCCCTGCTGCAGAGAGGGAAGGAAAAGAAAAAGAAGGCAGCTCTAAATGCCTGGAGTTCCCTCCCCGGCCTCGGCCTCTAAACCTGCCTGAGTTCTCTGCCTGCGCTTCTGCAGGGGCCCCGGGGCCGTGGGGCAACCGGAGGGAGACAGTCAAGGAGCCCCAGCCTGGCCTTGGCTTTCCCAGCCCCCTTGCCGTGGGGGGTGCAGCGGTGGTCGGTTCTGTTCTTTCAGACCAACACGGCTACCCACCTGAATCCACCATCACAGGCATCAATGATTCTCATAAGTATGACTAAGCACAACAGTAAATATTCGAGCAGGCCCCTCAAGCAAAAATTCATCTCGAATTCAGCCAAGTGAGATCCTTAAGAGCTACAGAAAACTGACTTGTTTGGTATTGGGTGTGTGTGTGTGACCTTTCCAGCCATTTTTGCATTTGATACGTGGGTTTTTGTCTTTTGTTTTTTCCTGTCAAGTCACAGCTGACGTACGGCAACCCGGCGGGGTTTTCCGATGGGTTGTCACTGCCTGCCCCTGTGTAGCAACCCTAGACGTCTTTAGTGATCTCCCAGCCAAATATTAACCAGGGTCAACCCTGATTACCTTCCAAGAGCAGACTGGCCTGGGCCGCCCAGGTCACCAAAATTAAACCCTCTCCCCAATTTGTAAAGCCATCCTTGTTTTGTGTGGAAGTTTGCCGTTTCCAATCTTTTGCAAAAAAGGGAAAAAATATCTAACTACTCCTATTATGTTTAAGTCCAGTTTATTATATTCTCTGGGGATGCCGTACTTCTCCTGAATCCACATTAGAGATGACGACAGCCAAAGATTAGTAGTTCTGCTCAACATGAGAATCAGCTTTAGACACACTCTCCCATCCACCCACCTCTTTGTTTTTTCTATACCTTTGATTCCCTTAGAAATGAGCAAGAGTCCAGGAGCACCTTAAAGACTAACAAAATATGTGGCAGGGTAGGTGTTGGGTGATAGTGAGATACTGGAAAAAAATGGTATTTAGCAGAGATAATATAGCCCAGCAGAGCCTGAGTAAAATAATTCAGACCGAGAGTCCATGTGTGCTTAAAATATAAAGTTTTTACTACATTCTAGCATGGGAAAGGGTAACTGGGATGAAAATAACAACAGAGCAAAATCGGCTACATCCTTACTCTACAAAGACAAAACTAGAAGAGAGAGAGTATGGCTACTCTCCTTCTTCAGAACACCAAAACAAAGATGGGAAGAGAAGCCATAAAATGCTAATACACCTTGACACTTTAGTCCCAATCAAATTCCTAGATCAGGGAGAAAATTCCCGGGCTTCCTACATCTAAAGAACATTGGTTACATGAGACACATGTGACTTCCTGTGAGTAACATAAACAAACATTTAACCCCAGATATACTGAGTGTTTTCAACTTGTAATACCCAACAGTAGGAGCTTTCGTGAGTCGCTGCTCACTTCTTCAGATACCCTTGTCACATTTCTGCAGCCTGCTAAGTTTCTTTCTGGCGGCGGCAGCCAAACTTTTCACTCTCCTTCCAGAAGCAAAGAATATTTGTCAGTGTTACAGCACTGAATTTATAGAATAGTGTGGCAGGTGACATTTATCAGTAGTCTATATAAGCCTCTTTCTTCCTGCACAGAAAGTCAGAATGGCGTAGTGCAGGGGTGTCAAACATTCGGCCTGTGGGCCGGAACTGGCCTGTCCAGGGCCCTTATCCGGCCTGTGAGCAACTGGTCATTATCTTTATTGCCAGATGACAGAGGCTGTGCATTATGGCCCTGTATACTCTCCCAGTGCTAATGACTTCTGTGAAATGGTGAAGGCAGGCGTTAGGGATGGGCACGAACCGGCTCACGAACCAAAATTCGGCGCAAACCTGGCCCAGTTTGGAGCCCCTGAACAGTTTGGATGCGCCTTCTCCAAACATTTACTAGACTTTTGTTTGGTTCTGCTGTTTGGGGCCATTTAAACCTAACAGCTGAGTGGCATAGGGTCCACAGCTGACCAACTCAGTTCAGGTGAGGGCATTTTGGCTTGATTCGGTTCGGAGGCTGCTCTGAACCCCCAGGCTGACTCAGCTAAGCTCTGAGAAGCAGCAGGAGACAGAGCTGCTAGAGGGCTGAGTGGGTTTTTGGTTTTTTTGCTTTCAGTTGAGGAGATTGTGGGCTGCTGTGGCTCAAGTGGTTAAGATGCTGAACTGCAGACCAGAAGGTTGGTAGTTCAGCAGTTTGAGACCCGAGTATGCCGCATGATGGAGTGAGCTCCCGTCTCTGGCCCCAGCTCCTGCCGACCTAGCAGTTCGAAAGCAAGAAATTGCAAGTAGATAAATAGGTACCGCTTCGGTGGGAAAGTTAACAGCGTTCCACATGCCTTGGCGTCTAGTCATGCTGGCCACAGGACCACGGAAACGTCTCTGGACAGCGCTGGCTCTTCGGCTTGGAAATAGAGATGAGTACCGCATCCCTAGAGTCGAATTCGACTGGTTTTTGAGCAAGGGAAATCTTTACTGTGTGGGAGGACAGTGTTTGGGTGAGTTTTAAGTTATTGCAGAGTTCTGGCTGTTTGAGAAAGGGTGAGAAAGGGTGATTTGTTTGACAGTAATTGGATTGCCTGGGTGTAATTTGAATAGCTGCTGGACTTGCCCTCTGCTGGGTGAGGCTTCTATTTAAGGCTGCACCTTGCCAGAGGCACGAGCCTCTGGTGAGAGCCAAAGGGCTCTTGGCCTAGGGGCTCTGTAAGAAGCCCAGAAAGGACCAGAAAGCCAGGGCCCTAGTCTGCTTGTGTTCCCAGTAAGGCAAACAGACTTTCCACAAGGAGAGCCACATAAATACAAAGAGTTTTAAAAGGGGAATTATATCATTATTTTTAAAAGAAAGCAATTATGAAGGGAGAATACCAGCAGGGGGTTGGGGGCTATCCAGTGTTTTGCAGAAGTCTTGGGTGTGTGCCTGATGCTCCTGGTTCTCTGGGAACGGGTTTGCACCCTTGAGGCCAAGGTGGCTGACCTGGAGAAGCAGAGATATTCAGGCACATAGAGAAGACTCTTGGGGACTTGTGCCACCCTGAAAATGGCAGCCCCGCATGAGGGTCAAGAGGAAACAGAGCACCATGCTAAAGATAAGGGGAAATGTGCCCTCAGAAAGGACCTCTTCTTCAGTTGGCGAATGGGTATCCTTTTGCACCAAGGAACCATCCCTGGGCAGTGAGGGAGGGGGGCTCTTGGTAGTTGGTGATTCAGTCCTTAGGCAGGCAGACAGCTGCCAGGCCCAGATGGCATGCATCCAAGAGTTCTGAAAGAACTCAAATGTGAACTTGTGGATCTCCTGACAAAAACATGTAATCTTTCATTAAAATTTGCCTCCATTCCTGAGGACTGGAAGGTAGCTAATGTCACCCCCATCTTTAAAAAGGGTTCCAAAGGAGATCCGGGAAATTACAGACCAGTCAGTCTGACATCAATACTAGGTAAACTGGTGGAAACTGTTATTAAGGAGAGAATTAGTAGTAGGCACATCGATGAACAAAAACTATTGAGGCAGACTCAGCGTGGGTTCTGTAAGGGAAGATCTTGTCTCACTAACCTGTTAGTGTTCTTTGAGGGGGTGAACTAACATGTGGACAAGGGGGAACCAATAGATGTTGTCTACCTTGACTTCCAGAAAGTTTTTGATAAAGTTCCTTATCAAAGGCTCCTAAGTAAGCTCAATAGCCATGAGAAAAAAGGACAAGTCCTCTTGTGGATCAAAACCTGGCTAAGTAATAGGAAACAGAGAATGAGTATAAATGGGCAATTTTCACAGTGCACGCTTAGGAAGGACGGCTCCAGAGTAGACTAATTTATGCAGCAGCCCAATTGCTCGCTCACAACTTTATCGCCAGTAGATCACCGAGTAGAAGTTTTGCTCACAGCTCCGCGCACCCTCCCTCGCCCTCGTGCATGCACTCCTCCTCCACCGGCCCCAAGTCTCTGGAAGCCCAAGGAAGGAGAGGAGAGCCAATGGGGGGGGGGAGTTTTCAGCCTCTGGCTTACACACTTTTGTCTTCGCACAGGAAGGACGGCTCCAGAGCAGAATGAGCAGAGCAGAGAAGAGCCAATGGGGGGGAGGTTTAGCCTCCAGCTTACACACTTTTGTCTTCACTTAGGAAGGACGGCTCCAGAGCAGTCTAATTTAAGCAGCAGCCCAATCGCTCACTCGCAACCTTAACGCCAGTAGGTCACCGAGTAGAAGTTTTGCTCACAGGCTCACAGCCCAGTGCGCCCTCCCTCACCCTCTGCCATGCACGCATTCCTCCTCTACCAGCCCTGAGCCTCTGGAAGCCCACAAGGAAGGAGAGCCAATGGGTGGGCCTGAAAAAGGTGGTGAGGGCGGGGGGCACCTTGGCTGATCTTTTTCCAGGCCCAGGGCATGGCCTTAAAAAGAAGGGGGGGTGTGCCTCGGCAGGCACCAGGAGGGCTCCGCAGGGACCTTACCTCCCTGCTGCTTGCTTCTTGGCCCGACTGATGGCTGCTGGGAGCAGGGGGCGGGGCTTATGTCCCTGCCCCCTGGGCTCCTTACTGGCGGAGCCATGCTCCAGCAGGAACCGAGGCCTGAATGTAACAGATATGGGTACATCGTGTAGTATGGTTTCCATCTAATGCAAGCTAACTGACATTAGGGACATGTGCAGTTACAGCTGGCCATAACAAGCAAGGTCACAAGCTTCAGCATTTTATCTTCCCAGCATGCATCCAAACAACAGTCACAAATGAACCAAAGTTAATACCTAAAAACATTCATGATGTTAGAATCATAAATGGGACTTAACATATGCACCATGGAAGTGCTAAGTGCACCTATTAAGTTAAACCTGTTAGTCAGTGGCAGAGTA
>NW_015176023.1:90627-101622 GCF_001447785.1 Gekko japonicus | reverse complement strand
TGGACTGGATGGGCCACTGGCCTGATCCAACATTTGACTTCTCTTATGTTCTTATGTGACCCTGAACCAAACCAGGTTTTTTAGGTTCATGCTCATCCCTAGTGGGCATCAGGGAGATACTTTAAGGAAATACTGTGAGAGTGTTCATGTTTTAAGCATGTTTGTATTTTGGGTAACAGACAATACTGTTAATTGAGTTTGCCTGTGTCCTTTATGGAGTTTATATCTCCTGTACCTGCTATTACATTTTATGGCACACATGGCCCCGCCCGACCAACGACATTTATGTCAGATCCGCCCCTCATAAGAAATGAGTTCGACACCCCTGAGCAGCTAGGCTCTGGGAGTTTGTGGTTGTTCAGTCGCACAGTCGAGTCCGACTCTTCGCGACCCCATGGACCCCATCCCGCCAGGCCCTCCTGTCTTAAGAACATAAGAACATAAGAGACGCCAATGTTGGATCAGGCCAAAGGCCCATCCAGTCCAACACTCTGTGTCACACAGTGGCCAGAAATACCAGTGCCATCAGGAGGTCCAGCAGTGGGGCCAGGACATTAGAAGCCCTCCCACTGTTGACCCCCCCCCAAGCACCAAGAAGACAGAGCATCACTTGCCCCAGAGCCCCTAGCTATACCTTGTGGCTAATAGCCACTGATGGACCTCTGCTCCATATGCTTATCTAATTCCCTTTTGAAGCCGTCCATGCTTGTAGCACCCACCACTTCCTGTGGCAGTGAATTCCATGTGTCTTCCGTTGTGCTTTGGAGTTTAGGCTCTGGGAGATCAAGGGTCAAACCCCCACTCGGCCATAGAAGCTTGATGTGAGACCCTGGGCCAGTCATGGACCCTCAGCCTAGCCTAACTTGCAGGGTTGTTGTGAGGATAAAAAGGAGAAGAGGAGAATGCTGCAAGCCCCTTTGGCTGTAAAGCACATCCTTCATTTATTTGCCTTGCCCTTTGTGAAGCCGACTTCAATGGGTGTGATCTACGGACGATGAAAGCCCTTTCGGTGGGAAAGGGTGCTTCGGAAAGGGTCCCAGCAGCCCCCCGGGAAGAGGCCGCCCTGCCTCCCTTCCACCCTGGCGTGCTCCCTGCTTTCCTTTTCCACCGCAGGGCTACAGCCGCAGGCCCCATCCAGCCCAAAGCGGTGTTGGTGTGCTCTGAGGTCAGCGCTGCAGCTGCCGAGGCTGATTATGCCGGCAGGAGGAGGAGGCCGAGAGATAACCGCTGCTATCAGAAAGGGGCACGCCCAGGTGGTGGTGGTGGGGGGGGGAGAGGCAGCTAAATCCCCAGGCCCCTCCGGTCCCCTTCTCAGGCTGGCTGCAGTTGAGCCTTCAGGCCCAATCCGTTGTGGGTGCAGCTGCACACTCCCATGGAGGAGGTGAGGGGGACCTGGGCTGGGGGCGGGGGGGGGGGGGAGCTTCTGGTGCGCGGACGGTTCTGTGCTTGCCTGGAACAATCCCAAACCGCTCGAGAGCCTGGCAGCCAAGACTCCGGTTTCCCTGGAGGCTGCTCTGCCTTCCAAGAAGCTTCCTACTCCTAAGAAGCCACAGGGCAGCGGCCCGCCCTGACATCTTAAGGAGTCACCGGGAAGGACAATTTCCAAGAGGTGTGAGCCCAGCCAAAAAGGCAGAGCCTTCCTGTGTGTCAACGACGGACACTTAAGATCACTGAACTAGTGAATTCTCCAAGGGAAAGCGACAGGTCTTTCACACAACACAGAAAAGTAAGAAATTAACTAGCTAGGAAAACCAGAGATGGTAAGAACAAAAAGGTAAAGGTAAAGGTTCCCTTGCTCGAAAGCCAGTCGAGTCCGACTCTAGGGTTGCGGTGCTAATCTCAGTTTCCAAGCCGAAGAGCCAGCGCTGTCCGAAGACGTTTCCGTGGTCATGTGGCCAGCATGACTAAACGCCAAGGTGCACGGAAGGCTGTTCCCTTCCCACCGAAATGGTACCTATTTATCTACTTGCAATTTCTTGCTTTCGAACTGCTAGGTTGGCAGGAGCTGGAACTAGAGACGGGAGCTCACTCCATCATGCGGCACACGCAGGTCTCGAACTGCTAAACTACCGACCTTCCACAGCCTGCAGTTCAGCGTCTTAACCAGTTGAGCCACTGCAGCTCCAAGAACAAAAAAGGCAACATTAATTTCTGAGGCCCAAATTACCATCAGTTCAGGTTTCTTTGTCAAACTTTCAAGAGGCTGTCTTTTTGTCTTCGTAGTCTTAAGCTTTTCCTTAGACCGGGAGGCATTTGAGGCAAAGATTTTCTTCCCAGAAGCCTCAGTCTTCAAATAATTTGCAACACAGATGTTTTGAAAGCTTCTGGGAAGAAATGCTTTGGCTTCTTTGGTGAGGAAGTTCCCTGGACCCGTGTTAGACTTTTGCCATGGAGTCTCCAAAATTAACCCTTTATTTATGTATTTATTTTTAGTAAATGGTATTATGCATTCTTCCCACAGGAGGCTCAAAGGAGATTAAAATGAAAATTTAGGCACAACAGACACAAATGCAACAATTTAAAAGCCTGGAGACAAGCTGTGCCCTGCGTGTCTCTCTGCTTTCTAAGGTCAAACAATTCCACATTAAAATAAAGGCGGTTTGTCTTGAAGGTGCGCTGGACTTTGGCAGTATTTTCCTGCCACACACTAACAGGGCTACCCCTTTGCCATCCTTTTGAAAGTACAGCTCCAAAGTCAAGAGCTTCTTGCAGCCTCCAGAAGTAAGGAGCAGAGGATATTCCTGTGGACATCCTGCCTGCAGGCAGAGCGTGGGGATGGCCCTGCCCAGGGGTTTGGGGCCTGGGGAGGCCCAAAAGGGACCTTTGCCTGGGACCAGTAGTGGAGCTCTGTCAATAATCCTGTGGGGGTGATGGTCTGTTGTTTACCGTGTACATGCAACAAAGAAAAGCTGCACATATGACCGACGGATCAGTCAGGCCTGGGGGTTTCATGCAAATTCCAAATAGAATTACTTTCTGCGGAGGGATTTTGCCATCTGTGGGGAAGCTATTCATGTGGGTGTCCAAATTGATGACTGGTTGGAAATGAAGGAAAGCTGCCCGTTAACATTTGGCCCTCCCCGAGACGGTGGAGCAGGTCCGGCCACACGCTCCGCAGTCTCTTTGGGTGAGCTGTCAGACTCAGAGCTCTGCTTGCTCATTCCCCAGGAGGAACTCAGTTCTAGGCACACAGGCAGGGTTGCCAGCCCTGGTTTGGGAACACAAAGAGAGGATGCCTTGTTGATGCCTTCCTCCCGTGCCATTTACCAACCTCCCAACCAGTGTTCCCCCTAAGCTGAGTGAGTGTGAGCTAGCTCACAGTTTTTCAGCCTCCGGCTCACACATTTTTGCCTTCGCTCAGGAAGGAGGGCTCCAGAGCAAACTCATTGATGCAGCAGCCCAATCGCTCGCTCACAGCTTTAATGCCAGGAGCTCACCAAGTAGACTTTTTGCTCACAAGACTCCACAGCTTAGAGGGAGCATTGCTCCCGATGGCTCCGGGGTGGTGGTGGTGTTGCATTGGGGAATTTTTGCTCACACAAGACCCCGCAGCTTAGGGGGAGCGTTGGCCCTGAGCGACAGTTTCATCAAGCGGACTGTTTCTTTTTTATTTCACTGCTGCCTTTGCAGGAGACGCAGAGCAGCCCAGGAGATCGATGGGCATGAGGCATCTCATGAGCGAGGATGGGATCTTCCCCACAACCGTCAGACCCAAAGGCAACGCGATTCAGTGCCGGTCAGCTGAAACCGATTCCAGGATATCCAGGCCTCTCCCAGCACGGAGGGACTTTCAGTCTTGAAAAGTACTGAGAAGCGTTGAGTGATTCCAGCAAAGTACTTTTATTAAGCAGGAACAAGACAAAAGTAAGCCGGCTCGCAGGCCGGCTTATATGCTCAGAAACCCACCACCTAAAACACACCCACTAAGGCTCTATAGGCTATTTACAGTGGCCGAGAGTCCCATAGGCTCTCGGCCGCGGACCTCTGATAGGTGCGGGCTAGGATCCGCTGGACTATTGTTCTCTTGGAAGCGAAGCTCTGCTGTCTGGCCTCACCGCATGGCCCAACGGTCGCGCACGTGGTCATGGCGGAGTACATTACAAGTCTGTTCATTTTTGAAACCCATTCTGCTGAGTGGGCGTCCTGGTGCCTCTCTGGAAGGGAGCCGGGCGGGGGGAGGGCTCTCTCGAAGGGCCCGGATGCCGCCCAGCCAGAGGCCTGAATTCAGAGGAGATTGTGCAGAACCCCAGGATGCAGCGGGGGAAGCCCCACTGCGCAGCGGAGGCAGGAGTGACGCGGCGGGTGACGCAGCATTTCCCAGCAGCTCCGTGGCTGCCGTGACCAACTGGGTCTGGCTGTTGCTTCCCCGTCCTTGGCTGGTGCCTCCAGCCTAATCCAGGGTTGGGAAACCCAACTGTCTTGTGCAAAGGGGGGGGGGCTCTTTCCGTGCCTTCAAGCTTGCTGAGGCTGCTTTTCAGTGCTTGGCCTCAGGGAAAAGCAATGATGACGGATGAGAGTTTCCTTGAGCTTGTGCAGAGTGCGCAGAGCAAATGAGCAAACAGAAGCCCGCCTCCCACTTTGGGTCTCCCTGGCCAGAGCTTGTAATTTCTCTGTTCGGAAGTTTGGGAAAGGCACTTGAGGGGGCTTTGGTATTCTACCCCTTGAAGCCATCGGGGATGATTTCAAAAGAGAGCGAGAGGAAGATGTGTCTGAACTTGAGCTGGGTGGGCCTGCTCCGTTATGCTCAGAGGCACCTTCATCTTCACAGGTGCCTCACACCCCCTGTTGTTGGAAAGGAATCCTAGGACTGAGCTCCAATGAAACTTCCCCTTAGCCCAGATTCCCCCCAGCAGGAGCCACGGAATTGCCACGATGGCTCATCCCTCCAGACCGTGGCTCCCGCCCCACCTGAGCAGGCAAAGAGGCTCTTCCCCTGGGCTGGGCTGGGCTGGGCTGGGCTGCCTGCCTGCCTGCCTGGGGGCAGTTTCCACACTTCAAAGCGAGCAGCTCCGTGGTTGGATCCGTTGTCGGTAGAGGAGGAGAAGGAGCAACGGCGAACCTGTTTTTCTTCTGCCTGCAGGGTTCTGGCACCCCCTCCAACAGTCACGAGACAAGAGACAGAAAACAAGCCAAACAGTTAGGTCAGCAGTTTTCCTTGAGTTTTTCTGCCCATAAACCCCCCTGCCTCTCACAACTGCTGGACACAGAGGGCCTCGAAGCGCTCCCTCTCTCTCTCTTGCTCTCTCTCTCTCTCTCTCACACACACACACGTAGGTAAGTGCTCCTCTGCTGCATCCCATCTCATCGCAGTAGCGGCGGGCAACCCCTGAGACACGGCCCGAGAATGCCAGGGCTCCCCAGGTCAGCTGCAACCCCCCAAGATCTGGGTGGCCAAACCTCTCATGGGGGGGGGCTGGCGCTATCAGTGAGAGGTCTACCTGAGCAGAGGCTCTCAGCTGAAGTCGAGCATGGCGAGTCAAAGAGGTAAGATGCTGAAGTGTCCCAAAGGAAGTGAGGGCCCGGCTCCCAAACATGTAGGACTTCGAGATCGGCAAGGTGTAGTTGCCCATGGCATCGCGCCAAGATTCCAGGAGATCTCTGCTCCCGTTCTGTGCAGGGTCTGTAGCAACATGTGCTTTCCAGAGCAACTCATGTGCTGTTCTCTCGTTCAAGGCAAGAGGACAGGGAAGGAGGAATGATTTAGTGCTTAGCCAATAAAAAGAGGCGTGAAGGCTCAAATCTAACTTTCCAGGAAGCTTTCTTCCTAATCCAAGCCGTGCAGGGGATGAGTGAATTCCTTGGTGGTCTTGGGAATCTTTGCACATGCTTAGAAGGTCTATCTCTTTCTTGCACGAGTACTACAGCGGAGCTCAGACTGGAGGCCAGCTGGGAGATAGGTTCAGCCACAGATGGGAAATGGCTCTTGCCCAGGAGTCCGTTCCGTGTCAGCTCATCAGAGGCACCTGCGTGGGCATTGGCTGCTTTCTTTAGAGATCAGCACGCTCAGTTACCTTCTGAAGGTACCGTCCCGCTCCCTCTGTGAATCCATTGCAGCTGGAAGTCTTAACTTATTACAGCCAAACCTCAGAGCAAAGGCACAAATGGCTCCAATAGATGTCATCAGATGCTTCTCCTCCACCCTCCCGCACTTAAAACTGGATTAAGTGCATTTGAGATGGGGCTGTGAATGATGCAGGATCTGTTTCAAGACCAGCGCTTTCTCTTCAGACCAGGGACTAAAGATGGGAGCATTTCCTCTTGTGCCAAAGGACAGCCCCCAGCCTCCTGCATACCTGAGGTTAGAGGGCACAGTTCCTGGGTCTGGGGGTGTGGCTCTCAGGCAGCTTGGAATCCCGACACATCTGGCTCCCCCCCCCAACAAATCTATGCCTTTGCTAGCTAGGCATGGGGGGCTGGACCTTGCGGCACAGGGCTGATCAGCACCCACCAGCAAATGTGAAAGGGAGAGCCAGCGGGGTGCAGTGGTTAGGAGCACCAGGTTTCATTCCCTGCTCCTCCACGTACAGCTGCTGGTGTGACCTTGGGTCAATCAGAAGTGCTTTCAGAGCTCTTCTCTCAGGAGCAGTTCTTGAAAGAGCTCTCTCAGCCCCACCTACCTAACAGGCACTGTTCCCTCTAAGCTGAGTTGGTGTGAGCTTGGCTCACACATTTTTGTCTTAGCTCAGGAAGGGTGGCTCCGGAGCAAACTAATTTACGCAGCAGCCAAATCGCTGACTCACAACTTTAATGCCAGTAGCTCACAAGGTAGAGTTTTTGCTCACAGGACTCCACAGCTGAGAGGGAGCATTGCTCACAGGCAGTGTTCCCTCTAAGCTGAGTCAGTGTGAGCTAGCTCACAGTTTTTCAGCCTCTGGCTCACACATTTCTGCCTTAGCTCAGGAAGGAGGGCTCCAGAGCCAACTAATGTATGCAGGAGCCAAATCGCTTGCTCACGACGTTAATGCCAGTAGCTCACAAAGTAGAATTTTTGCTCACAAGACTCCACAGCTTACAGGGAGCATTGCTCACAGGGTATCTGTTGTGGGGAGGGGAAGGGAAAGGAGATTGGAAGCCACTCTGGGACTCCAATCTCTTCTTCTCCTCCTCCTCCTCCTCCTGCTTGAGGAGGGCCAATCTAGCAGAGCCTGGGCCTTGGGGCTGCCTCCCGCCTCCTTCCTGCAAACAGCCTGACCTCAGGGGAAAGACAATTAACGTCCGACTCCGTGGCTGTGTGTGTTGTGTCAACAGTTCCATCAGGCAGTTAAACCCAGGGAAGGCTCCCCCCGGTGAGCAGAGCCTCGGATCGCTGGCCGCTGTGCCAAGAAGCCCAGCCTTCCAATTCAAACGCTGTTGTGATTCACTCCAGCTCAACTTGCTTTTGTTTTGGAAGCAGCTGTGATTGCCAGCCACAAGAATGGCCAGCGAAACACCTGCCCTTGGGAGCTGGCACCTTTTGGCTGGGAAAAGGGAGCGCGTGCCACCGCACCGCAAACGGGGCGGCTCTCCAGGCTCTGGTTCTGACCCAAGCAGCCCCGCAGCACAGAGTGACTCTATGGTTTTACCTGCTGCATTGTTCTTGTCCAGCAATTTAAAACAGCACCAGATAACAGAGGCCGACAGGGCCGTGTTTGTTTTCCCTTAATAATTGGTAAGTGTGACTACCGAGCACTTTAAACACAGTTAAGGTTTAACCACGAACCAGGATGTGAAATCAGGGTTTGAAAGGGGCTTGTTAAGGACCCCTCCCCCCACCTCCAGCTTCTCTGTTGGGAAACGGGCCTCCGGAATCGAGGAGAGACAGGTTGGAAAGGGCCAGGAGCAATGTTCCCTCTAAGCCATGGAGTCTTGTGAGCAAATATTCTACTTCGTGAGCAACTGGCATTAAAGTTGTGAGCAAGCGATTTGGCTGCTGCATAAATTAGTTTGCTCCGGAGCCATCCTTCCTGAGCTGAGACAAAAATGTGTGAGCCAGAGGCTAAAAAACTGTGAGCTAGCTCACACTAACTCAGCTTAGAGGGAACACTGGCCAGGAGGGTTTCACTGGGTATGTCCGAGGCAATCACCAGCATTACAGCTACAAAAGCCGTGGCTACTGCAAGCGATGGTTGTAAAGAAGGGCAGGAGGTGACTCCTCTTTGGGACCGGAGCAGGAGGCTCTGCTTCCCGTCTCAGATGACCCGCTGTGCTTCTCTGGCCAGCCTTCCAGACTCAAGCCCGACACGGAAAACGGCTCCAGTGCTGATCTCAGAGGTGAGGAGGAAGAAGAAGAGATTGGATTTATGCCCCATGGCCCTTCACTACCCAAAGGAGTCTCAGAGCAGCTTGCAATCCCTTCCCCTCCCCACAACAGACACCCTGTGAGGTAGGTGGGGGCGGAGAGAGCCCTTTTGAGGACTGCTTTTGAGAGAACAGCTCCGAGAGAACTTGTGACTGACCCAAGGTCACTCCAGCGGCTGCATGTGGAGGAGTGGGGAATCGAACCCAGTTCTCCCAGATTACAGTCCGCGCTCCTAACCACAACACCAAACTGCCTCTCCCAGCTCAGCTCCTGACCACAAACACCAAACTGACCCAGCATCCTCATTTTTGTCAAAGATTTTGCCAAAGATTTTGCCATTTTTGTCAAAGATTTTGTCAAAGATTTTGCCAAGATTCCAGGAGATCTCTGCTCCAGTTCTGTGCAGGGTCTGTAGCAACATGTGCTTTCCAGAGCAACTCATGTGCTGTTCTCTCGTTCAAGGCAAGAGGACAGGGAAGGAGGAATGATTTAGTGCTTCGCTAATAAAAAGAGGCGTCGAGGCTCAAATCTGCCTTTTCCAGGAAGCTTTCTTCCTAATCCAAGCCATGCAGGGGATGAGATAATTCCTTGGTGGTCTTGGGAATCTTTGCACATGCTTAGAAGGTCTCTCTCTTTCTTGCACGAGTACTACAGCGGAGTTCAGACTGGAAGCCAGCTGGGAGATATGTGTTTGACTCCCTCTGGGACTACAAGAGAGAGCAAAACACATTGGAGGGGGGGGGGAAACCCTGAAGCAATAGGAAGACACAAGTGATGAGAATCAGAATGCAGAAGACGACGCTTCCCCCCCCCCCCCCGTAGGGCGGGAAGAAAAACCCCCCCCTCCCCCACAAAATCAGCAAGCAAACCCCGCCCCTCTCGACCAAACCGGCAGGCCTGGCAGAAGCTGGCCTGGAGGATCGGCTGCAGCGGGGGTCTGGTGAAGAGCGGAAGGGGGGGGGCAAAGGGCCCAGGGAAGGCCACCCCCCCCCCGGCAGATGTGATGACACCCTCAAGGATACCGTCCAGGGTTTCCTTATCCCTTCATACGGATCCTCCAAACTAGAAAATCAGGGATGGAGAAGAATTTTAAGTCGGGATAACAGAGAGATGTGGAGCATGACGGGAGGGGGGATCATAGAAGAGTGGGAAGGGGCCAGACAGACCACCTCCTTATCCCTTCATACGGATCCTCCAAACTAGAAAATCAGGGATGGAGAAGAATTTTAAGTCGGGATAACAGAGAGATGTGGAGCATGACGGGAGGGGGGATCATAGAAGAGTGGGAAGGGGCCAGACGGACCACCTAGTCCAACCCCCTGCCCAATGCAGGACCAGCCTACAGCATCTCTGACAAATATTCGTCCAGCCTCTTCTTGAAAGCTGACAGTGAAGGGGAGCTCACCACCTCCCTGGGCAGCTGATTCCACCTCTGAACCACTCTGACCGTGAAAATGTTTTTCCTAATATCCAGCCAACACCTTTCTGCATGCAATTTAAAGCTGTTGCTTCGGGTCCTCTCCTCTGCTGCCAACTGGAACAGCTCCTTGCTCTCCTCCGAATGACAGCCTTTCAGATATTTAAAGAGAGCCATCATGTCCCCCCTCAATCTCCTCTTCTACAAACTAAACATTCCCAGGGCCCTCAGTCTTTCCTCGTAGGGCTCAGTCTCCAGACCCCTGATTGTCCTCCTCGCCCTCTTCTGGACCCTCTCGATTTTGCCCACATCCTTTTTGAAGTGAGGCCTCCAGAACTGCACACACAGTGACCAAGGCAGTATACAGAGGGGCTGTGACCTCCTGCGATTTCAATGCTATGGCTCTTCTGATACAATCCAAGTCTGAATTTGCCTTTTTTGCCACCGCATCACACTGACTGCTCATATTTAGTTTACAGTCCACCTTTACCCCAAGATGTCTTTCGCATACACCACTCCCCAGAAACGTATCCCCCACCCAGTATTTGTGCTTGACATTTTTGTGGCCCCGATGTTCTGATACAATCCAAGTCTGAATTTGCCTTTTTTGCCACCGCATCACACTGACTGCTCATATTTAGTTTACAGTCCACCTTTACCCCAAGATGTCTTTCGCATACACCACTCCCCAGAAACGTATCCCCCACCCAGTATTTGTGCTTGACATTTTTGTGGCCCAGATGTAGTACTGTGCATTTATCTTTGTTGAATTGCATCCTGTTTGCAACTGCCCACTTCTCCAGAGTATTCAGGTCTTGTTGAATTTTAACTTTATCTTCTTGGCTGTCTGCTACTCCTCCCAATTTGGTATCATTAGCAAATTTAAGGAGTAGCCCTTCTACCCCTTCATCCAGATCACTGATAAAAATATTGAAAAGCACCGGGTCCAAAACCGAGCCCTGCGGCACCCCACTGGACACCTCCCTCCAATCTGATGAAACGTCATTCACCACCACTCTTTGGGTGCCGTCCTCTAACCAGTCCCCTCTCCACCGAACTGTCCTATAGTTCAGCCCACAGTGTTCCAGTTTGCCCATCTCAGAATGTCATAAGAACATAAGAACATAAGAGACGCCAATGTTGGATCAGGCCAAAGGCCCATCCAGTCCAACACTCTGTGTCACACAGTGGCCAGAAATACCAGGTGCCATCAGGAGGTCCAGCAGTGGGGCCAGGACATTAGAAGCCCTCCCACTGTTGACCCCCCCCCCAAGCACCAAGAAGACAGAGCATCCCTTGC
>NW_015176023.1:85221-87029 GCF_001447785.1 Gekko japonicus | reverse complement strand
GCAAAACACTGGATAGCCCCCAACCCCCTGCTGGCATTCTGGCTTCATAATTCTTTTAAAATAAATAAATATAATCCCCCTTTTAAACCCTTGGTATTTATGTGGTTTTTGTTATCAAGTCAAATTATTTTACGGGAAAGACAAAGAGCCTAGGGCCTTGTCTTTCTGGCTCTTTTTGGGCTTCTTACAGAGCCCCTAGTCTAAGAGCCACAGGCAAAGAGCCCTTTAGCTCTCTAAGAGCCACAGGCAAAGAGGGCTCGTGCCTCTGGCAAGGTGCTTCCTTAAATAGAGGCCTCCCCCAGCAGAGGTCAGGCAGCAGCTATTCAAATTCAAATTCACCCAGGCACTCAATCACAGGCAAAACAATGCCCCTTCCACTTCCTCTCAATTACAGGCAATCCCAGTCAAACAATGCCCGTTCCTCTCCCACACTCAATCAGCCAGGACTCTGCAAGAACTCTAAGTGCTTCCACACACTGCTAAACACAGTTTTCCCACAAAATATCCTTAGCTGAATTCTCTCAGCTGAAAGCAAGTAAAAGAAACCCACTCACCTCTCTCACAGCTCTCTCTCCTGCTCCTGCTCAGAGCTCAGCTGGTCTCCTCTGCCTCTGGCAAGGTGCTTCCTTAAATAGAGGCCTCCCCCAGCAGAGGTCAGGCAGCAGCTATTCAAATTCAAATTCACCCAGGCACTCAATCACAGGCAAAACAATGCCCCTTCCACTTCCTCTCAATTACAGGCAATCTGTTGGGGACAAAACCATGCTGACTTCCCCGTATCAATAAGTGGTCCTTCAGATGCTTACAGATCGATCCCTTTAAAATCTGCTCTAATATCTTCCCAGCAACAGAAGTCAGACTGACCGGCCTGTAGTTTCCCGGGTCATCCTTCTCCCCTCACTTCCCTCAATCAAGCACTTCCGTCAAGCAGTTCATGCCACAGCAACCTTCCTTGGAAATGTTCCGGCCAAGATTTTTTCAGGGACAACCTTTTTCCTTTGCTCTGTGGTCTATATGTAGTTGCACGTAGGGGTTCTACACCAGTGCATGAGGCAACTCTGGAAAATTTCTAGAGCTTTAGGCAGGGGGTCATTTCCTGCAGGAGCGCACAGGAGCGGAGCTCCGGCAGTAAAGAGCCCAGGGGGCGGGCACATGCAACAAGCCCCACCCCCTGCTCCCAGCAGTCCTCAGTCAGAGCAAGAAGCAGCCAGGTAAGTTGCAGAGCCCCCCCCCCGGCCCAAAACAGTCTAGTGGCACCTTTAAGACCAAGGTTCATTCAGGTACAAGCTCTCCCTCCTCTGCGAGGGCAGATCTGCATGTATCTCCTCCCCCAATAGCTAGCAATCCAAAAGAGTCCAGTGGAGCCTGAGCAGTGGGTGTTGCCTTCTGACACACTTCCGGTGATGTCAGGGGGAGTGGCCTATGCACATAAGTTATGCTAATGAGTCATGCTAATGAGCTCCTGCACCTCTTTTTCTACGAAATGACCCCTGGCTTTAGGCAAGCAATCAGTGTTCAGTAGTTTTGAGGAAGCAGCGACGGCCTCCCCACTTGGTTCTTTTCCGACCATCATATGGCAGAAACCTTTATGATGGATCCTCAGAGAAGGTTTCTGCGCCCTGCTTTTCTCTACCTGAAGGAGTCTCGAAGTGGCTTCCAATCGCCTTCCCTTCTTCTCCCCACAACAGGCACCTTGTGAGGCAGGTGGGGCTGAGAGAGTTCTGAGAGAACCGTGACTGGCCCAAGGTCACCCAGCGGGCTTCAGGGGGAGGGGGGAATCGAACCCGGTCCTCCAGATCAGAGTCCAC
>NW_015176023.1:81679-85203 GCF_001447785.1 Gekko japonicus | reverse complement strand
TGAAATCTCAATTGGCACTTTGGGGGTTGCTAGAGGATCAGTTCCTCAGTTTTCCACAACGTGCCTGCAAGGCGTTACTTAACCCCAGTGAGCCTTAAGCTGCAAACTCCTACACAGCAAAACACAATCACTTCTGGGCTTGTTAACCTCACCCCTCCACTCAAGGCTTGCACAGAGGGACAGGACCGTTTTTTTTTACTAGAACACCAGAACCTTCCAGAGGTGCCTTCTGTGCCAGTACAGAATAGGTCACATGGGATCCCAGAGACGGTCACTTGAAGAACACGAGCGCCAGGTAAGCAATTTCTCCCTCCCTCCCTCTGTCTCCCTCCCTCTCTGCTCCCTCCTTCAGGCCTTCCCTTCTCTTGGTTCCCGCATCTTAAGCCCGCCCTCAGGTGTGCCTGCCCCCCTGCCCAGCCAAATCCCCTCTACTCCTCGGAGCCAGAGGGCAGCTCTGCAGCAAAAGGCCGACCAGGGCCCAGAAAGAGACAGACTGTGTTACCTCCTCAGTTCTTCTTCTGCCAAATGACTTCTGCGGGGTCATTCCCTGGGGTCCAGCACTGGATCAGGAAACTAGAGCCAAATCTCCATAACCTTTGGCTTTATCCCTCTCCTGCTAATAAATGGGCTCCTCTGCTTCTTGTGAGCATTCAGACAATAGACAGCCAGTTTGGTGTCGTGGTTAAGTGTGCGGACTCTAATCTGGGAGAACCGGGTTTGAGTCCCCACTCCTCCTCCACTTGCACCTGCCTGGATGACCTTGGCCAAGCCATAGTTCTGATAAGAGCTGTTCTTGAAAAAGAGCAGTTTCTGTCAAGAGCTCTCTCAGCCCCACCCACCTCACAGGGTGTCTGTTGTGGGGAGGGGAAGGGAAAGGAGTTTGTCAGCCGCTCTGAGACTCCAAGTGAAGGGCGGGGTATAAATCCAATCTCCTCCTCCTCCTCCTCTTCTTCTTCCTCTTCCTCTTCTTCTTCTTCTTCTATAGACGGGTTCCCTGTCTCAACCCTCCAACAGCAGAACAAAGTTTGAGTCCAGTCAGGCACCTTTAAGACCAACAAAAGTTTTATTCAAGGCAGGGGCTTTTGCGTGCATGCACACTGTATCTAAAGAAGCGTGTGTGCACACAAAAGTTTATACCTTGGATAAAACTTTGTGGGTCTTAAAAGTGCCTCTGGACTTCAAACTTTCTTCTGCTGCTTCAGGCCAACACGACTACCCGCCTGAATATATCCTCTAACAGCAGAACAGTCTACCCTCCCAGGTTAACAAAATGCAATATAGGGCGCAGTGAGCCACCCAGGCGGTTACAGGGACACGATGGATAAAGCCCCTGCAGAGCAAGTCTCAATGCCAGCAAGTGAGACTTGCTACAGTGCAAAGGCCCACCCGAGCCAGCGCACTGTGGTGGTGAGCATGCCGGGTGGGAAGCAGAGACAGATGGGTCCACACTCGGCCACAAAACACACTTTAGGCCAGCTGTTCTCTCTACGCCTAACCTCCCTCATAGGTAGTAATTCGAGAGGGGATAGCCGGGTTAGCATTAGGGATTACATTACATTACACATTTGACTTATATACCGCTCCTTCCCGGAGGCTCAGAGCAGTTTACATAGAGATTTAAATTACCTAACTAGGGCCACAGTGCAAGGGGAGGGGTGAGTGCCTACCAGGCACCGAAGCAGCCGTGATCTTCTTCTTACGTTGTTCTTATCCGTGGCGGGTTCTTGCTGTATTCAGGCGACGGTGTCTCGGCGGAGGTCTCTCTCTCTCTCACATCGACTCCTTCTGGGGTGGTCCTTGCAGTGCGCGGCGGCGCGATGGCTGCAACTGCTGGTCTCTGTCCCGCAGGCTCCGACCGCGCTACGTCACCACGCTGCCACGTCGCCCGGACCAGTCACCGCCCGGGTCGCTCGCTGCTTGCCGCCAGCCCTGCCGCCATGTTTCTCTGCCGGATTGCTGCTCGCCGTTCACTGCCACTGTTCCGCCGCCCAGCCGATGGGCACAAGCCACCTTTTTCCAGTTCCACAAACCAAACCATGAACCGATACAAACTTGAGAGGTCGGTTCATAAACTGAACCTATTAATGATCCCTGCTTTCTGCTCCCTTCCACTTTTGCTGGGGAACAGAAAGCAGGGGGTTTAAATGGCTGGGAGCCATTTTAAACGGGAGCCATTGAAACCAAACAGAGTTATTTCATGACAAACAAGAGATTGGATTTATACCCCGCCTTTCACTACCTGAGGGAGTCTCAGAGCAGCTTACAATTTCCTTTCCGTTCCCCTCCCTGTGAGGTAAGTGGGGCTGAGAGAGCTCTTTTGAGAATGGGACCTGAAAGTGAGAGGTTTCATAAACTAGGGTCATGCGCTGGGAAAACTGACTTCTGGGTCCCCAGCGGGGCGATTCAGTTTGGCTCACTTTAGCGCAGCTTCAAATATGGTGCCGGGTGGGAGGCCCATGAAGCGCTAGGGTGGGGGGTGGCAGCCGCTGCCAGTGAGGTCCCTTAGGGCCTTGCCCAGACTCTCTTGCAGAGATGGACCCTTGTCCTTCCCAACTGCTTTATGCAGCCCAGATCAACTCCACGTTTACTCAGAAGTAAGCTGTGGTGGCTCAAGTGGTTAAGACGCTGAACTGCAGGCTGGGGAAGGTCAGTAGTTCAGCAGTTCGAGACCCGAGTGTGCCGCCTGATGGAGTTAGCGCCTGTCTCTAGTTCCAGCTCCTGCCAGCCTAGCAGTTCGAAAGCAAGAAATTGCAAGTAGATAAATAGGGACCACTTCAGTGGGAAGGAAACAGCGTTCCGTGCGCCTTGGTGCTTAGTCATGCCGGCCACATGACCATGGAAACATCTTCGGGCAGCGCTGCCTCTTTGGCTTGGAAACGGAGATGAGCCCCGCAACCCTAGAGTCAGACTCGACTGGCTTTCGAGCAAGGGAACCTTTACCTTTACTTTTAATAAATAGGTACCACTCGGGTGGGAAGGTCACAGCGTTCCGTGTGCCTTGGTGTTTAGTCCTGCCGGCCACATGACCACGGAGACGTCTTCGGACAGTGCTGGCTCTTCGGCTTGGAAACGGAGATGAGCCCCCTGGAGTCGGACTCGACGGGCTTTCGAGCAAGGGACACCTTGACCTTTAAGTCCCACGGAACCGTCTTCCAGAGCAGGCTACGGGGAGGGGGGTGCGCTTCAGGCCCCCGCCCCGCCCGCCCTTCCCCTCCTCAGCGGGCGCTTAGCAGGGGGGCTGCCCGAGAGGCGCGGCCTGCCGCCGGAGCGGGACCCCAGGGCCGGGGCAGGCCCGGAGCCCGCGCTGGGATGTGGCCCGCGAGCCGAATGCCAGTAAGCGCGCCGAGCGTGGCTGAGGCCGGAGCCCGGCAGCGCCAGGCGGCGGGGGGCCTGGCTCCGTCGCCTGCTCGCCGTTGGCTTTCCCTCGCGGAGCGCCAAAGCGCACAGGGGGCGGAGGGACTCGGCTTCCGACGGGCGCCGTCTGGCTGGGCGGGGGGGCGGCGTCGAGGCCGCGGCGCGTGTGA
>NW_015176023.1:71794-81255 GCF_001447785.1 Gekko japonicus | reverse complement strand
GCCGCGCCGCCCGCCCCGCGCCCCGGCCGCCGTCGCAGGAGGAGGAGGAGAACGAGGAGGAGGCCGAGACCCGCGCCGTGGCCACCTCCCCCGACGGCCGCTTCCTCAAGTTCGACATCGAGATCGGGCGCGGCTCCTTCAAGACCGTCTACAAGGGCCTCGACACCGAGACCACCGTCGAGGTGGCCTGGTGCGAGCTGCAGGTCGGTCCGGCCGGTCCGGAGGGAGGGTGGGAGGAGGGGGCGCCGCGCCGACGGCCGCAGACGCTCCTCGGGGAGCCGCTGGCCTTGACGCGCCCCATGTTCCCTCTCAGCTGTGGAGTCTTGTGAGCAAAAATGCTACTTGGTGAGCTCCTGGCACTAAAGTTGTGACCCAGAGATTGGGCTGCTGCATGAATTAGTTTGCTCTGGAGCCCCATCCTTCCTGATCTAAGACAAGACTCTGTGAGCTGGAGGCTAAATAACTCTGAGCTAGCTCACACTCACTCAGCTTAGAGGGAACACTGCTGTGGAGTCTTGTGAGCAAAAAGGCTACTTTGTGAGCCCCTGGCATGAAAGTTGTGAGGAGGCGATTTGGCTGCTGCATGAATTAGTTTGCTCTGGAGCCCTCCTGCCTGAGCTAAGACGAAAATGTGTGAGCCGGAGGCTAAAAGACTGTGAGCTGGCTCACGCTGACTCGGCTTAGAGGGAACACTGGCCCCGACGCCACTCTTTCGGGATCGGGGCCTCCGCGGGCGATCGCCTGGGGGAAAGTGCTGGCGGCGAAGGAAGGCAAGGCTAGGGAGGAGACCGCGGCGGTGTGCTGCCTGCCAGGGAGCCCACTCGGGCAGCCCCCGTGGGAAGTTGCGGGGGGGACGGGACGGGACGGGACCAATGTTCCCTCTAAGCCATGGAGTTTTGTGAGCAAAAATGCTACTAGTTGAGCTCCTGGCATTAAAGTTGTGAGTGATTTGGATCCTGCATAAATTAGTTTCTGGAAAAGACAGCTGCAATTTCAGGAGTATGGAAAAGCTCAGGAACAAGTCAGTGACACCAAACTAAACACTGGAAGCAAGGCAAGCATACCCCCTATGCTAACCCCCCCCCCCCAGCCTTCCAGAGCAAGGACAAAAATTGTGAGCCGGAGGGTAAAAAACTGTGAGCTAGCTCACACTCACTCAGCTGAGAGGGAACACGGGACGGGACAGAGGCGAGAGGGGCCGGGAAGAACACGGGCAGCTGGGGCCGGATCAGAAGAGGGTGGGGAGTGCTCGCGTGTGGCTCCTGCAGGGTATTGACAGGGGGCAGTAGTGGGGGGGGCTGCGGCTGGGCAGGGGGCCGCCCCTCTTGCTGCCTTCTCTTTCAGGCCAGCTGGTCAGCTGTGCAGGCTGGGCTGGCCCCCACCAGTCCAGATCAAGGCTCCCTCTAAGCTGTGGAGTCTTGTGAGCAAGAATTCTACTTTGTGAGCTGCTGGCATTAAAGCTGCGAGCGAGCGATTTGGCGACTGCATAAATTGGCTTGCTCTGGAGCCCTCCTTCCTGAGCTAAGGCAGAAATGGGTGAGCCGGAAGCTAAAATACTGTGAGCTAGCTCACGCTCACTCAGCTGAGAGGGAACATTGGTCCAGATGTGTCGCAGATGGGGGGTCCTCCTGGGCGCGGAGGGTTTTGCCAGAGGGAGGCTGTCTCCAGGGGCTGGCCCTCTCCTCGTGGGTTTGGAGTGGGGAATGAGGGTTTCCTGTCTGAGCAGAGATGCTGTTTACTCTGTGCCTGGCTGGCCTTAATGCCTCCTTGGCGTTGGAGATCTCGGTCTCGGTCCCTGCGACGTGGGGAGGTTTGATGCTCCTTGGTAAATGAAATGCTCTCCAGGGGTGCTCAGAGGCCTGCCTGAATTTTCTGGGGCCCTAAGGCTGGATTCTGTGTTGCTCCCAGGTCTTTTGAAGCAGATGGGGGTGGGGGGGCTTTCCTGGGTTAAACTTAATTCTCAGGTGCATGGGGGGGGGGCTAATTCGGATCAGGACTGTAGGGCATGGGAGGTGGGGGCTTAAACCTCCCCTATGCCATTTCCCCCACCTGAAGTGCCTCTGCAGAGCTTTTTTGTTTTTTTTTTAAACAATAACGTTTTTTATTTTTAACATTTCTGACATTTCTAACAATTAACAACAAATCTTTGTGGTTACATTAACATCCTGCAAACATTCACTGAGCTCGTACAGAGTTATAACATGTTTCTTGAATTACAATACATTACTCAGTACAGATCAGAGTCTATCTTGTCAGTATATATGCAATAGACATATCTTAGACTTAAATGAAAAATGTTGGAATCATTCTGAACTATTGAAGTGGTAAGACAAAAAACATTTTATCAACATACGCTGTTACTGTAGAACATTATACCATTTGGAAGATTTGAGTAGAAATACTAAAGCTAGAGGATAGGAAAGAAGTAGATAAGTGTGAGATTTTATAGAACTAGGCTTCCATTAATATTATATCCATTTGTGGTACTGAGACCATTCAGGCGAGATGAATTGTTTTTGAGACAGGTGATCAAGCACTGGGAACCATTTTTCTATGAAATTAGATTTCGAGGGAGCTTTCGTTGGCACACTTGGCACACGAACAGGTGAAGCAGCTGGGTCCTCTCCTCCTTGGCCCAGGGGGGGCCGAACCAGCATGGCCAGAGGGCAGGGAGAGTGCCCCCCCCGTGTGTGTCCGCAAGGGACTCCGCCCCCCTGGGCGGGCGGGGGTGGGGCTGGCAGCTGCTCTCCTGCTGCGGGCTCCCTTCTCCAGAGGGATTAAATTCAGAGGAGTCCAATGTGACTTGCTTGGCGTCTGGCAGGCAGTCATGTGCTGCTGCAGAGGTGTGGGGGGCAGGCAGGATTCTCTGAGATGCATCTGTGCTTGGGTTTGGGAAAGGTGGTGGGACTGGTGAGGGGTTTGCCTTTGGTTTCCGAACCTTTCTTTTTTTGGAAGAATTGCTTAGGAGAACTTTTCTCTGCGTGCGCCGTGAAAGAGCGTTCAGGAACAGGCTGTGAATCGGAGGAAGAGAAGTGCTAGCGTCTTGCTTGCTCTGGAGTGCAGCGGTCTGTTGCCGTCACCTGCAAATTTGTTCAGCTCTTGCCCGACAGCTGAAAAGGTTTTTGTTCACTGGGTCGTGATGACGTTGTTCCTGGAAATGCCAGACGTTTGCCGCTGTTAGCGGAACAGAAGAAAGTGTTTCCCCTTGCTGTAGCCTGCCTTTTGGGTCCAGCCTGCATCGGCTGAGCTAAACAGTCCTTCAGGCGGCCAGGATTCGTTCTAAGAACAAAACTGGATTTTAAACGAAGTGGCTGTTTTCAGGCTGCTCCTGGCTGTGGAGTTCTCTGATGCAACCAGGGACATCTGCAGCCAGAGATAAGGCGGCCGAGGGCACAAGGAACGCGCTGGCCCTCTGCGCCTCCCCCCCCAACACCCACGCACAACCCCCCCCACGCCCTGCCTGGCTCCTCAGTCCAGAGGAATGTTCCCTCTAAGGTGTGGAGTCTTGTGAGCAAAAATTCTACTTTGTGAGCTCCTGGCATGAAAGTTGTGAGCAAGCGATTTGGCTCCTGCATCAATTAGTTTGCTCTGGAGCCCTCCTTCCTGAGCTGCCCAGAACATTGTTGCCTCTCTCCCCGGCAGGGCTCCTCTTGTTTCTGCCTGCCGAGCCACTCTGGATCTCTCTAGCAAGGTTGCCGACTCCAGGCTGGGAAATTCCTGGGGATTTGGGGGTGGGGCCTGAGGAGGGGGCAAATCTCAGTGGGGCATTTTGCCGTGCAGTCTCCCCTCTGAAGTGGCTGTTTTCCCTGGGGGAACTGACCTCTGTGTTCTGAAGATGAGTTGTAATTCTGGAAGCTCTCAAGGCCCCAGCTGGAAGATGGCAACCATACCATGGCTGGGGTCAGGTGATCAGGGGGTGGTTGTGCAGGACTGGCATCAGTGGAACTCCGGGTATAGAAATTGGGCCACCCCCCAAAAGCCACTTTGGGGCTGCAGCACTGGCGGGGGGGGCTGATCCTTCTCCTCCTCCCTCCATTGCCCTTCCCCTGCCTGAAAGTACCCCCAGGCCCAGAGACCTGCTTCCAGCTCCAGTAGGGAGCTCCTGCAGCCGAGGGTCCAAAGGGGCGTTTTGCCTTGGGGAAAAGAGTGGGGAGGAAGAGCAAAACTCCTTCTCCCCCAGAACCACAGTCTCCAGTTCAGTCCAGACCAGTGTTCCCTCTAAGCTGAGTGAGTGTGAGCTAGCTCACAGTTTTTTAGCCCCTGGCTCACACATTTTTGTCTTGGCTCAGGAAGGAGGGCTCCAGAGCAAACTAATTTATGCCATAGCGAAATTGCTCACTCACAACTCTAATGCCAGTAGCTGACAGAGTAGAATTTTTGCTCACAAGATTCCACAGCTTAGAGGGAACATGGGTCCAGACCCCTCGAGGGGGCCCAAGTGCTTGTTCGGAGTTCCAGTTGCACAACTTCTCCTGTTGCCTGGCGCTGAAGCCAAGTTCCCTGGGCTGCTCCCGACGTTTCTTCATTCCGGCTTCCCGTGATTCCTTCACAGTCAACTTCTCCGTGGTCCCTCTGTGTTGCCCAGAACCACTCCCCCCCTTGCTGTTTTGTGGTACATTGAGGGCTAACAAAATGTTTGCTTTGTGGACGAGTGTCCACTTCTTCAAGTTGCCCCGAGTGGATGTCGGCTTTGGTGTAGCCCTCCAAAACGGCAGAGTCACACGCAGGAATTCCAGGGTGAAATGGGCAATTCAGGCCTTATCCAGACAAATACAGGGGTCATTCCCTTGTTATGCCAAGATACTTAACACCGGTAGTGAAGGGGCAATCCCGGCTTTTGCTAAAACAGCTTGTTAGGATTCTTTTTAAGTAAGTCAGCAGAGTATTAAGAGACTGAGTCCACGGTGTGTTTAAAATATAAAAGTTTACTATAAACCCAACATGGGAAAAAGGTACACAGGATATAAAATAACAAAGAGCTGATATGGCTACATCCTTGCAGCTAAAAGGTAAAACGGGAAGAGCCGAATGGCGTCTCCTTCTCAGTCAGAACAAAGGAGGAGAAGCCATGAAATGGTAATACACCTTGACACTTTAGTCCCAATCAGATCCCTAGATCAGGGACAAAGTTCCCGGGCTTCCTATTGTCTAAACAGATTGGTTACAAACAAACAAACAAACATGTGACTTAACAAACATAATTAACCCTGTAAATACTGAAGTGTTTTGACTTGTAACACCCAACATAGCTAACCCTTACAGTGACTTATGGCTGGGCCTTCTAATGAATTGAACTTTGGTCGTTTCATGCTGAAGTTTCCCTGTGGTTGAAGAATACAGCCCATCAAGGGTAACGATTCTTCTTTTTCACACTTACCAGGTCTACTTAGAATCCTACAGATGTCTATTTAATGGGGAACAAGGTTTGAGTCCAGTGGCACCTTTAAAACCATGTGCACGAAGGTTTATACCTTGAATAAAACTCTGTTGGTCTTAAAGGTGCCTGGCTGGACCCTAAATTTGTTCCGCTGCTTCAGGCCAACGCGGCTGACCGCCTGGATCTATTGAATGGGACTTACTTGAGAGTTGTGGAAAAATTTTGAAAAAAATAAACTGGAAACGTCTAAAAGTCTGTTATGCTGGTTCTCTGCATGACAAGGATCAACTGAAATCAGAGGGGTTCCTGCCCAGTCATTGATTTTGGTCATGGCTGTTTGAAGGGGAGAAGAGTACAGAATACTCCTCTGAGCGGGGAGAAGCCAGGCCCCTTCCCCAAATGCTGGTGGTTCACAGGGGGAAGAAAAATAAAAAGGGAAGGGGGGATAGGGCAGGAAAGGAGACAGTTTCTCTCTGCTATAAAATGGGCTTTCTTGGTGGTAGTTCTCTTGGGGCCCGGAGAGATGCAGCCCTTTAAAAGGTGGGGATTCCGGAGTTGTGATCCCCCCTCCCCGTTCGTTGCCCTTACTTTACACACAGAATGATTAAAATGTGGAATTTGCTTGCCAGAGGATGTAGTGATGGCCACAGGATGGTAAGTCTGTCAGTGGCTACTAGCCATGGTGGCTGAGGGGAACCTCCACATCCAGAGGCAGTCCACCTCTGAATCCCAGAGCCAGAAGGCAACATCAGGGAAGGCCTCGGACTCTCTGCCCTGTTGTTGGCCCCCCAGAGGAACGGGTTGGCCGCTCTGTGAGACAGGATGCTGGACCAGGTGGACCCTCTACGGGTCTGATCCAGCAGGGCTCTTCTGACGTCCTTATGTTGCTGCTGCCGCCGCCTGCTAAACCCGAGAGCAAAAGTGAGGGACCCCCCTGCCACGAGGCATGGCTGCTTCCCTTTGGCCGTGGCCCTCTGTGTCTTTTCCCGGCTCCATTTTAAACCCAGGGCTTAGAGTCGGAGGGCAAGGAGCCAGGGTCCTTTTCCTCCATACCTCAGGGGTGGTCCAAACGCCCATTGCTTTGCTATCCAGAGCTCATATCCATCCCCCCCTCCCCCATTTGCAGAAGGGGGAATTTACTGGAGTGGGGGGGGGTTCCTGCTTCTCAGTGTCTGACGCTGGGGAAAGGCCAGACCCGAGCGCAGGTTCAGTAGTGGGGCTTTGCCCATTTTCCGTGCTCCTCGCGGCAATGTTCCCTCTAAGCTGCGGAGTCTGGTGAGCAAAAATTCTACCTTGTGAGCTGCTGGCATTAAAGTTGTGAGTGAGCGATTGGGCTACTGCATAAATCAGTTTGCTCTGGGGCCCTCCTTCCTGAGCGAAGGCAAAAATGTGTGAGCCGGAGGCTAAAAAACGGTGAGCTAGCTCACACTGACTCAGCTTAGAGGGAACAGTGCCTCGAGGTCCTTGGGCTGAGTGCATTTTGAGGCCGACCTCTGCCTCCTCTCCCCTGCTGCTGCTACTGGAAGGATCGACAGTCAGCTTTGGCAGGGGCTTCGAGGAGTGGGGGGGGGTTCTGTGCACCAGAGATTGGGGGTAGTGAATGGGGGCTGTGTCCTATGGAGCCCTGCCCCCACAGGGCACACAAGTCGAGGCAGCAGCAAAGAGACCGCGTGTGTTGCTGCTCCAGGCGGAGGGGGCTTCCTTTCTGAGGTGGAGGGCGGGGGGGGGCAGAGGCCTACCTGGAGGCTTCACCCGGAGACCTTGAACCATTTCAGCTTCCTTTGAGGGGGCGGGAAATGGCTTGCTTAAGGGTCAGGAAAGGGATCTGTGGCACGTGTGCAAGGATACAAGGGTTTTTACTGTTACTTCTTACGGTCTCCTTGCAGTCAGCCCCCTTCTGGTTCCCCCCACCTCCTCTCAGCCCCACCCCAAAGGGCTTGTGGTACTGCCGTCTCCTGAATCAGGCCCTTGGGTCCTCCGCCCGGGTGTCGCTTTCCAGCGTCTCCCGCAGACGGCTTTCTTAGCTCTGCCACCCGGGATCCTCTTGACTGGCCTTGCTGGGGGTCGAACCTGCGACCTTGGGCGTGCAAGGCAAGCGTGTCCTGCCCCTGGGTTATGAGAGGCCGGTGGGACGGAGGCTTGGACTGGGAAAAGCCTGTGTGCGTAACCTGGGAGCGGCAGTCTCATTTTGCCATCTAGCGGCCAGTTTCTGTGGGGGTAGGAAGCGTGGGGGGAACTAGACATCTTTTGTTGCCTGTAAAACCAACCTTGTGTTTCTGGATCGGAGCCCAAGAGGCCCTCTCTTCACTCCCCACGCCTGCCTCCGCCTCCTGGATGTCTGCTCAGAACAGCGGGATATTTGGGGTAAGAGGAGAGAGGAAGGCAGCAGTCCGCTTACCAGGGCTGAGTTGCATTTCCCGGATTTGCATCCCCCCCCCAATCAGTCCACCTGATGGGGTGCTCAGGAGGAGGAGGCGCTGGGAACCGAGGAGCAGAAACGGCTGCTGTGGAGCCACGATTCCTCTGGCTTCGTGGATGCTTTCCAGGAGAAAGGAACATTTGTCAAGCTTTCCAAAGCCTGTTTTTTAAAGCCGTCCCAAGGGTTCGGGTTTTCTGCTGCTTGTCCTTTCAGAAAATAGCCCCGTCCTATTTTCTCTTGCATTTGTTCCGTTATGTTGCCTTTAAAAACATCTGCGGCCAGCAAACCGCAAACCTCAGCGGCAGGTACCAGTTCAGTTTGTGTTCCTTAAACCCATCCTCCCCACCCCAAAGTTCTGCTCAGGTCTATTTCTGGTTTCTGGTTGGGAGCTTTAAGAAGGATTGGGGGTGGGGTGGGATGGCTGTCTCTTAGGGGGGAGTCAGGGAGAGAGGTGGGGAGTGTAGTCAGGAGGACTCTAACTCATAAACATTTGGTCATCCAGAGTGATGGTTTTCCCCACAGGGGCTGAAGTTTGGAGGAGGCCAGAGGGGACTGGGGGGGGCACACTGTGTGTGGGGGTCTCTGGAGACCGTCAGGGCCAACAGGCGGAGTTAAACAAGCAGACTCAAGAGCAATGTTCCCTCTAAGCTGTGGAGTCCTGTGAGCAAAAATTCTGCTTTGTGAGCTACCGGCATTCAAGTTGTGAGCGAGCAATTTGGCTACTGCATGAATTAGTTTGCTCTGGAGCCCTCCTTCCTGAGCTAAGACAAAAAGGTGTGAGCCGGAGGCTAGAAAACTGTGAGCTAGCTCACACCAACTCAGCTTAGAGGAAACACTGCTCAAGAGAGGAAGTCCTCCTGCTTTAGGAATCCCACCTCTGCTGAAATAAATGTCCGCATTGCTGGGGGCCAGCAAGGAAACTCTCGGCAAGCAGGCTTTTTTAGCCCAGGACGCCAGGCCCCGTGATCCAGGAGCAGGACCGAGGGCAGGTTCTTACCTGGCGCCTTAGCTTGATCTTGCCTCATTTGGGGCTGCACCCTACCACACCCCGAAGACTCAGGACAGATAAAAATATCTTTCTTACAAATAGCAAAGAAACGATACTGTAGACTTAAATGAGGATTCCTGTCTATGTAAGCCTAGCCACCGGTTACCTACACAGTTAGGTCTGTTTCTGCGAAACGCACAGGCTTATTTATTTATTTATTTATTTCACTTTTACCCCGCTAGGCAGGCTCAGGGCGGCTTCCAGGAACTGACAAGCAGTACACATTCACAATAAGATATAAAACATCGTTTAAAACATCGTTTAAAACACGACCAGTCAATATAAAACATTCGTTAGATGGCGATAAAACTAGAGTGCAATTTAGGGACACATTCGGCGGTACCGCCGCATTAGCTCGTATAGGATCGGAGTTCGCCACAGGGCGCTGCTGGTAAAACGTCGCTCCTATCGGAACCCCCGCCTAAAAAGTTCTGTTTTCACGGCCCTGCGGAACTGTGACAAGTCCCGCAGGGCCCTGATCTCGGCAGGAAGCTCGTTCCGGTAGGACGGAGCTACAAATGACAAAAACCCTCATCCTGGTTACCATCAACCTGGCTTCCTTAGGGCCAGGGGCCAGGGGCTTAGGGTGAACTGGCAGGGAAAGGCAAAATACAACT
>NW_015176023.1:68146-71727 GCF_001447785.1 Gekko japonicus | reverse complement strand
ATTGGGGACCAGCGAAGAACCTGTCTGGATCATCCTAGGTGACTTCCACATTGTGATTGTACCCAGAGTGGTTTCTGCATGGCCAGTGTGGCTGCGGATTCAGCGTGGCAGCCGTGGGGCTTCCGTGCGGCAGGTTGCGCCATGCTGGTCTCCTGCAGGAGCCGTTCCCCACCCTGAGCCTCTGGGAGCCTCTGCATCTTTGATTAAAGTGGCCACTGTAACATCGCCATGTCTTTGAGGTTCTCTGCCTTACTGTTTAGGAAAAAAAGAATTCTAACTTTACAGAAATTATAACACTGCAGTGATTTATCAATTGCTGATTTAAAACAGGTCTTGACCAGTTTTCTTTGGCTTCATGAGCCACCCCAAAAATTTAGGAACCAGACTAGTTTTTCAGCCTTCAGGGACCTATATTTTAATTATTATATTGTCTCATTATTGCGACCACAAAACCTAATCTTAAACGCTTCAGTTTCTTGTTCTTTTTTTTCAAGCTATAATAAAAATATTGTAAAAAGGTAAAGGTTCCCTTGCTTGAAAGCCAGTCGAGTCCGACTCTAGGGTTGCGGTGCTCATCTCCGTTTCAAAGCCGAAGAGCCAGCGCTGTCCGAAGACGTTTCCGTGGTCATGTGGCCAGCATGACTAAACACCAAGGCGCACGGAACGCTGTTACTTTCCCACCGAAGTGGTACCGATTGATCTACTTGCAATTTCTTGCTTTTGACTGCTAGGTTGGCAGGAGCTGGAGCTAGAGACGGGAGCTCACTCCGTCATGCGGCACACTCGGGGCTCGAACTGCTGAACTACCGCCCTTCCACAGCCTGCAGTTCAGCGTCTTAACCACTTGATCCACCGCAGCTCCATAAAATATTGTAGCATATCAATGAATATGGGGTTATCTTGGGTTGTCATTACAACAAAAAGCAAGCCTCTGTCCCTCATCTACATAAGCTTTGTACTGACTGAGAATCATCGAGGGACAATAAATGACTGCTGGGAATAGCAGGCACCACCACAACCGTTTCTAGGTAGGTGCCCTGATAGGCATGAACGCCTGAAGCTGCCTTCTACTGATTCAGACCTTTGGTCTACCAGGATCAGCCTGGTCTATGCCAACTGGCACTGGCTCTCCAGGGTTTCTAGTAGAGGACTTTGTTGTGACTGGAGGTGCTGGGATCTCCTGCAAACAGGGCAGGTGCCCCCCCCTGCCCCGAGCCGCGGGTCCGCTCTGAATGAGCCGTTCCCTTCGTTCCAGTGCCGCCGTGCAAGAGTGGCCCATGTCCGCACACATGGTCGATCTCTGTCACCTGATGTCACAACCAGGGGTCATTTCGTAGAAAAAGAGGTGCAGGAGCTCATTAGCATGACTCATTAGCATAACTTATGTGCATGGGCCACACCCCCTGACATCACCGGAAGTGTGTCAGAAGGCAACACCCACCGCTCAGGCTCCACTGGACTGTTTTGAATCGCTAGCTATGGGGGGAATAGACATGTGCAGCTCTGTCCTCGCAGAGTAGGGAGAGCTTGTACCTGAATAAAACTTGGTCTTAAAGGTGCCAACTGGACTGTTTTGGGCTGGGAGGCTCTGCAACATACCTGGCTGCTTCTTGCTCTGAGGGCTGCTGGGAGCAGGGAGTGGGGCTTGTTGCATGTACCTGCCCCCTGGACTCTTTACTGCCGGAGCTCCGCTCCTGTGCGCTCCCGCAGGAAATGACCCCTGGCTCACAACAGTCCACTTACCTAGAAGGCCCCTGGACTGGGTGGGAGGAGTAGGCAGGGGCGTCATTTGCATATCAGAGGGGGTGGGACGCGCTGAATATGCCTGGTCACTCGATTCCGGTGCTCTTGGGGAGGGGAAAGTATAGCGGTGGGCCGAGGCGGGGTTCTAAGGGAAGGATGCGGAGAAATGGAATGGCTCGGCATCCTTCCTGCCTAAGGCCCATCCCAAGGGTGACTGGCAGTGGGGCTACGACGGAGAACCCCTCTCCGTCATTGGTGTTGTGCAATGCCAGGTCGATCAACAACAAAGCTGCAGTCCTGCGGGACTTCGTAATCGATCAACAAGCTGACCTGGCATGCGTGACCGAGACCTGGGTGAGGGAGGGGGAGACAGTAGCTCTCGCCCAACTCGCCCCTCCTGGGTTCTCGGTCCTCCACCAATCACGGACAAAGGGGCGGGGGGGGGAGGAGTGGCTATATTCATTCGGGAGGCTTACTCCTTCAGGGCACTCCCGGCTGTGAAGATCGAGGGCATAGAGTGTGTCGGGGCGATGCTGGAAGCTGAAGAGAGTTTGGCGATTTGGGTGGTGTACCGACCACCTAGCGCACCGGCCAATAGCTTGCCGTCCCTGCTGGTGGCCGTATCAGGCTGGGCGTTGGAGCACCCTCGGCTGTTGGCCGTGGGTGATTTCAACGTCCATGCCGAGGACGCGACCTCCAGCCGGGCTGCAGACCTGGTGTTGTCCATGGCTGCACTGGGACTCTCTCAGGTGATCACGGCCCCCACGCATCGCGCCGGTCATACGCTCTATTTGATCTTCGCGGCTGGAGTTATGGTGGACCGGATCGCTACAATAGCGGTACCATGGTTGGACCACCAGGCCTTGAAGGCTCGTCTGAATATGCCACCCCGACCCCGCTTAGGCGGCGAGCTGATTTTTGCTCGCCCGCGAGGCCAAATGGACCCGGTGCGGCTTCAGATGGCATTGCGGGAGCCGAAGCCCTCTGGCAGCTCGTTAGATGAGCTAGCGGAGGACTGGCACGACCGGCTGTCCGCGGCCATCGACGAGATTGCTCCCAGGCGTCCTCTCCGGACTCGTATGAGGCGGGCGCCTTGGTATACCCAGGAGTTGCACCAGTGGAAACAAGAACTGAGACGACTAGAGAGACGGTGGCGTCGCGCTCGCGACGAAGCATCCAGAGCATCTTATAGGACGCTTATGAAGGCCTATGAGATGGCAGTTAAGGCCGCGAAGAGGGAGTTCTTCGCGGCCAGGATTGCCGCTGCTAGCTCATGCCCGGCACAATTATTTAGTATGATTCGGTCATTGACAACTTTGCCACATGGCAAGCAAAACGTAAGGGAATTGGACATCGGCTGTGAGCAGGGGTCTTTTTGTAGAAATAGAGCTGCAGGAGCTCATTAGCATATGCTAATGAGCTACTGGGCTATTAGCATATGCCAGGCCCCCTGACATCACCGGAAGTGATGGCAGAAGGGGAAGCAAAAGGGGGGGAGGCATCTTCAAAAGCCTCCCCTCCCCTTGGGGGGGGGGAGTGAAGAGAGAAGGGGTTTAAACTTTTAACCCCTTCTCACTAGAGTTGGGCCACAGGAGGAAAGACAGAAGGAAAGAGAGAGAGAGTAGAGAGAAGGAAATAAGGGAGGAAAGAGGGAAAGAAACAGAAGGAAAAGGAGGGCAAGAAAGAGAAGGGAAGAAGGAGGGAAACAGGGAAAGGAGGAAAAAAGAGAAGAAGGCAGGAAAGAAAGAAAGAGGGGAAGAAGGAAGGAAAGAGGGAAAGGAGAGAAGGAAAGGAGGAAAGGAAAGGAGGAAAAGAGAGGAAGGAAGAGAAGGGAAAGA
>NW_015176023.1:65783-66326 GCF_001447785.1 Gekko japonicus | reverse complement strand
TCCTGGACTCCTCGTTAACGATGGAGGCCCAGGTAGCAGCCACTGCCAAGTCGGCATTTTACCATCTTCGGCTGGCACGGCAGTTGGTTCCCTTCCTCGACCAGGAGGACCTAGCCACTGTGATCCATACGACGGTTACCTCGAGGCTAGACTACTGTAACGCTCTCTACATGGGGCTGCCTTTGTCGCAAATTCGGAAGCTGCAACTAGTGCAGAATGCTGCAGCCAGGCTGTTGATGGATCTTCCTAGACGAGATCACATTCAGCCTGTGCTGAAAGCGCTGCACTGGTTGCCTATAGCGTACCTGGTTCGCTTCAAAGTGCTGGTTATTACCTTTAAAGCCCTATATGGCCAGGGACCAGTCTACCTAAGGGACCGCCTTTCCCCACACATTCCCCCAAGAGCACTACGGTCGGGGAAGCAGAACTTGCTGGATGTGCCAGGTCCCCGGGCCATCAAATGTGTTGTGACCAGGAATAGGGTGTTTTCGGTGGCGGCTCCTATCTGGTGGAATGAGCTCCCAGAGGAGATCAGGGCTCTGC
>NW_015176023.1:64191-65749 GCF_001447785.1 Gekko japonicus | reverse complement strand
AGGCATTCGAATAGGAGCCGCCACCCCCATGGTACCACCAACGCCATGGCACCATCAACGCACTAGAACTTGGGTACAGGGTCATCTGGAGGTTGGGCACTTGGATGAGATTTTTTAAGAGACGACCATCTTGCTTTTTATGAGAGGAGCACCAAATATATTTTTCTACGAGTATAACAGGTTTTAATATTTTAATGCTTGTATTGTTTTATGGTATGACTTGGCAATATGCCCTGTAAGCCGTCCTGAGCCTACGGGGAGGGCGGGATAAAAATACAAATAATAAATAAATAAATAATAAATAAATTTGCAAGGAAAGAGGATCTGAAACCCTTGCCCAGTGCAATGTATGTCGGTGCTTTCATGCAGGGGGCTTTATCTAGTTGACCAAGGGGCAGTTGCCCAGGACACGTCTCCAGGCCCATAGGAATGGTCCCCCTGGGAGCTTTGCTACCCCCTCCCCTGGTTCCCTAGCCAGCCCCATTCCCCACCCGGGTCGGAGGGGTTGACATTACGTGGGTGGGAGGTGCACAGTCCACCCTGTCAGGCACCGCTGCAGCCACCTGAGTCCTGGCCGGTGGGGAGGGAGCCCTTCTGAGGGCCTGGGCCCGCCTCTCAGGCACTCTGGCCAGGCAGCCGTGCAGCCTGTCCCCCTTGGGGTGGAGCGGAGAAGCCCAGAGCCCGGGTCAGGCTGGTGCAAGGAACAGCTGGGAGAGCGGAGGCCGTGAGGGCGGGTGGTGGCAGGGCTCTTTTTGTAGAAAAAGCCCAGCAGGAACTCATTAGCATAATAGGCCACACCCAACAGCAGGAACTCATTAGCATATTGGGCCACACCCCTGACAGCACAGCTTAATAGGCCGCACCCCCATGTTACCAGAAGTGTGCTCACCCAGCCACACCCACCTTTCGCTTCTTATTCTGTTGACCTTGTTCGTTGTCAAAACCCAGGGCCTTTTTTTTGTAGCAGGAACTCCTTTGCATGTTAGGCCACACACCCCTAATGTAGCCAATCCTAATGAGTTCCTGCTGTTGGGTGTGGCCTATTATGCTAATGAGTTCCTGCTGGGCGTGGCCAACTCGGGAGCCAGCCGGAACTCCGTTCCTGTGCGTTCCTGCCCAAAAATAGCCCTGGGTGGTGGGACCCGGAAGGCTTAGCGGCGGCTTTGGCAGCTCTGCCGCCTTCCCCCAGGGCCCAGGAGTGCCTGGCTGGGTTAAGGGGCCTGCCCCAGGACTTGACAGACGAGACTTGTGCTTGGAGTGCAGTGCTGACGTGCAGTCCCCAGGTGCATCATGGCAGCCCAGTTCGGAGCAAGACTGTCGCATGTGGAGGGAGGGAGGGAGGGAGGGAGGGAGGGAGCAGGAGCCATTCTCCCGTCCTGGAACAGCCCCAGGGAGCTGCAGTTTGTCCCGTTGGGGAAACCTGCGTGTGCTGATGGGCTGTGTGCAGACACAGTCCCGGGAATGGGGAAAGTGCGGCTCCCTGGGACTGCTTCATGCTGTGAAAGCGTGTGTGTGTGGGCGGCGGGGGGGGGGGGGGGGTCGTGCTGCCGGCGTGTCC
>NW_015176023.1:60793-64181 GCF_001447785.1 Gekko japonicus | reverse complement strand
ATAGCGCGCCCCCCCCCCCCCCGTGCACTCCCAGCACGTAGCTGGTTTGACACGACAGAGGGCAGACCTGGAAAACGTAATGCCTGGAAAACGTAATGTCTGGACAGGCCCCAGCTGCTGTCCAGAGAGGAAGTGGTGGTTGGTGGGATGGCAAAGAGACGACCTCAGAAGAGGCTGGAGTTTGCCCCCCACCAGAGTGCCGGTGCTGAGCCTGCCTTAAAGGGAGGCCGTGTTTGTCCCCCCCCCAGCTTAATCCAGTTGTCACAGGGCTCTAGAGGGCAGTTTGGTGTCGTGGTGAAGTGCGCGGACTCTAATCGGGGAGAACCGGGTTTGATTCCCCACTCCTCCACTCGCAGCTGCTGGATGACCTTGGGCAAGCCGTAGTTCTGTCAGAGCTGTTCTCTCAAGGGCAGTCTCTGTCAGAGCTTTCTCAGCCCCACCTGCCTCACAGGCAGTGTTCCCTCTAAGCTGAGTTAGTGTGAGCCAGCTCACAGTTTTTCAGTCTCCGGCTCACAGATTTTTGCCTTCGCTCAGGAAGGGACGGCTCCAGAGCGAACTAATTGATGCAGGAGCCAAATGGCTCGCTCACAACTTTAATGCCAGTAGCCCACAAAGTAGAATTTTTGCTCACCCGACCCCACAGCTTACAGGGAACATTGCTCACAGGGTGCCTGTTGTGGGGAGGGGAAGGGGAAGGAGTTTGTGAGCCGCTCTGAGACTCCTTCGGGTAGTGAAGGGCGGGGTATACATCCAATCTCCTCCTCCTCCTCCCTTCTGAAAGGGCAGGGGGGAGGGGGTTTCCACTTTCCCAACCTTAGCTGTAATCAATATATCCTGGCTGTAAATAATGTAGAACCAGGTGGGGTGAGAGTGAGGAAGCCCCCGGTCATGTCCCCGGATGCTCCTGGCAGACCCCATTCTCCAGGCCGCTTTTGACTGTGTCCATCGAGAGATCAGCTTCTCCCAGCGCCTGGTGCAGGCGGGCTTGCCAGGCAATCCGCCTGCATTGCTCGGAACCAGCCATTGTGTTGCACAGCAGTTACTCTGGGTTTGGGCAAGCGAGGGGAAGTCACTGAGCATTTGGCATGAGGAGTCTTGGGAGTTTTTAGCCTCCTTTCTGCTGAAGTAGTGTTAAATTTGACAGAATGATGACGTTAGTCTGAAACTGAACGGCAGCAGGGAAGATTTCGCCCCCAACTTGAGCTGCATCTCTGCTTGGTTTATCCTTTGCCCAGGGCCCACCTGTGCCTTAATTTTAGGAAAGGGAAAGACACTCTGCACCTGTGCAGAGGCATTTTTATAGTTATCTTTTGCATGTCGTGTGTGGCTCCACCCTAGTGTTCAGAATCAGTTTTGGGGCTGAATCTGGCCTCAGAATTAATCCACAAGGAAACCCCGAGGTCACTTCCATCCCCTTCTGAATCTTTTTCTGTTCCTCCTTTCAAAAGGTGCACAGGTAGGCCTTCTTGACCTTGGCTGCAGAGGGGCAGCCTGTCTATCTGTGTGCATGTGTGGGGTGGGGATGTCATTTGAGGAGGGAGCCTCCGCATGGCATTCAGGCTGTGTACACCTGATCTCTCCCTCCCTCCATAAAACTTGGTGGGTATTACGTTGCCCTGAAAAGCCTTGGGATGGAGCCAGGCAAATATCAGCTCCCCCAGCAGCTGCTGTTTGCACCCATTGCTCCAGCTGAGCCAGAGCCTGTGGGGACACGCTGCTGCTTCCCCGTGGCCCCCAGCCACGGAAGAGGTGAGGGCTCTGCTCAGGAGGAGGTGGGGAGCTTGCCAGGGAAGACCTTCGGGAGAGTCAGGGCCAGGAACGGGGCTAAAGAGAGTCAGCCAGGCCTGCGTAGGCCACTGGACAGGGAACTGGGCCCAGTCCGTCTCCCCGTCTCTGTCGTGGGCTCCGTGGCCTGTTTCTCAGCCACACTGTAGAATAGAATAGAATAGAACAGAATATACTTTATTGTCATTGTACATAGTACAACGAAATTAAAGATGCAATCATTTCGGTGATCTACAACAATATTCATATACACTCACATACCATTCACAACTGTCCCATAACTCCCTTAAGGTTCACATAGCAACTTGAAACCACCAATGTCACCCAAATTCCAATTTCATACAGCGTTTAAGGCAATAATAGCTCTCGAATAAAAACTATTTTTTAATCTATTTGTCCTTGCTTTAATTGTCCTATACCTTCTGCCCGAAGGCAGCAGTTCAAACAGGGAATGTTCAGGATGTGACAAATCCTGCAAGATGTTCTTTGCTTTTTTCAAACATCCTCCTCTGTAGGAGGAGAGTTGTGGGGTCCTGCGAAGGAGGAGGGCTTTAAGGGTGAGGCGCGGCGAGCAAGAGAGAGAGAGAGGCGGGTGGCGCTAGTCCCTTGGGTGGAGGGACTCGGGAGGCCATCAGAAGAGCCGAGTCAGCCGCTGGGGTGGATGAGTTCAGCTGTCCTGGGACGGGGTGTTCCAGTGATCTCATCCCAGGGCTGGCAGATTCCTCCTCTCCGGTGCCCTCTGGCATCAACAGCTCCCCAGAAGCTCGAGGAAGGCCGCGGCAGGACACCTTCTTGGCATGCGCACGGTCATTCCAGGTTCACTCACACATTCCCCCGCCCCGTCTGAAATATTTCTAGTAACTTTTGCCTGCCCGAGGCTTGGGGGGGGGGCATCCCCGCCAGGAAGGATAGACAATACTGGCAGGGAGGGATGGCTCAGTCGGAGGCGGCTCCGTATTTATTTATGTACTAGCAGTAAAGCCCGTTGTGAAAGCAATACAACGGGATCTAGAAAGATGTGATTTGTAACAAATGCATAGGCTGGAAGGAGGTAAAGTACCTCCTGGAGATTTGGGGGGTGGACTCTGTAAAGGGCAGCATTGGGCGGGGGGCGGAAGGACTCAGCAGGTATAATGTCATAGGGTCTACCCTCCAAAGCAGCCATTTTCTCCAGGGGAACTGATCTCTGTCATCTGGAGATCAATTGTAACAGCGGGAGATCTCCAGGTCCCACCTGGAGATTGGCAACCCTAGGGGAAAGTCAGCTGCACAGCAGGGGGTTGAAGAGAATGGTTTGATGGCTGCTGGGCCAAGATTGGCAACAATAGTTCCCCAGGAGCAAATAGCTGGGTTGGAGGGTGGAGTCTATGGCACTGTACCTGTCTGAGGACGCCCTCTCCGGGCTACACTCCTCAAATCTCCAGGAATTACCATACCTGAAGCTGGCAACTTTATCTCCTCCCCTCTCAGCAGCCTCTTTCTAGGCAAAATTCTGTCTTTCTCATTAGCGGGGAGCAAAGCAGCTTACTTCATTCTCTTTGGCTTTGCGATCTGTACAGCAACACTGTAAGGTAGGTTAGGCAGAAAGTCTGTGGCTGGTCCG
>NW_015176023.1:48156-60648 GCF_001447785.1 Gekko japonicus | reverse complement strand
TTTCCAACCTGGAGTTGGCAACCCTATGTCCTTTCCAGGCAACCATCAGCCTACCTTTATCTGCCTGCCTGTCTTCAGGTTTACATCCCCCCCCCAGCCTCTGCCTAGGGAAAGGGCAGTCTTTCCCTGCAGTGGGAACCAAGGCAGCTGACAGCAGTATCCTCTCCCCCATATGATCCGCACCACTACCCTATGAGGTATGTTAAGGTTGAAAGTGTGTGAATGGTCCATAATCCCCCAGGCAGCTTTTAAAACATGATCCTGGGACCTGCACACCATCCTCTAAAGCGCTCTCTGTGGCAGTAATGGGGTGACTGCTGGCACCTTTTCCTATCTTTGTGGTATCCTTGTGGTATTCTGCTTGTGGTGTGATCTGTCTTCTTTGTGATGTGGCATGATTGTGTTATTGGGTTTGTTTCTTTTGAAGGGGAAGTGATGTGTTGTGAGGACATATTTTACCTCAGAATACAGTAGGTTCCATATGCAACTGGCAATTCCAACTGCCTTGCGGGGGGGGGGAGTTTGAGGTGTGGAATGGAGTGAAGTCCAATCAGCTTCCATATGCAAAAGACCTTGAAACGCTGGGCGGGACTGCACAAACCAGCCAGTCAACCCAGCCAGCCGTCTTCTGACTGACAGTTCTTGCGGCCAAACACTAAAGGTGTGCATTTTGGAACGTTGGAGCCCACTATGGCTTTATATATAATATAAGGGAGAGATACTTCATTTGTCCTCTGCTTTTCTTCCAGTTCTCCTGCCAACTTAGCAGTTCGAAAGCAAGACATTGCAAGTAGATAAATAGGTACCACTTCGGTGGGAAGGTCACAGCGTTCCGTGCACCTTGGTGTTTAGTCATGCCGGCCACATGACCACGGCAACGTCTTCGGACAGCGCTGGCTCTTCGGCTTGGAAACGGAGATGAGCACCGCAACCCTAGAGTCGGATTCGACTGGCTTTCGAGCAAGGGAGACCTTTACCTTTACCTTTCTTCCAGTTGGGACCCAAGGTGGCCTACAGCATTCTCCTCTCCCCCATGTTATCCTCACAACAACCTTGTGAGGTAGGTTAGGCTGAGAGAATGTGACTGGCCCAAGGTCACCCAGCGAGCTTCCACCGGCACGAGGGAGAATTCAAACCCGGGTCACTCTTAACTATTATCCCACAGTGGCAGTGCACAATATATGACAATGTTTTCATATGTTTCCCCTCCTTGTTGAGGCTTTGGAACTGGCAGGAATGGAATCCAGGCCCAAGTGTGTGTGTGGGGTGGGGGGGTGGGGTGCAGTTAGTGGCGGTGTGTGTGGCCTTCTTTGGGGAAAAGGAAGCCGTCTGACCACTGGGCCTAGGCAGGAAGATGGGTGTTGCGGGACACGTCAGCGGAGCCACTGAAAGCCCCGGCAGGCCAAGATTCCTTCTTGGGTCACCCTTCACATTCAGAAGGTGGTGGTGGGGGCATAGCTCTCCCTCCCCACCTTCAGAAAGGACTCTGCTCCAGTTGCCAGCTGCCCTGAGAGGGCCAGAATGAGGAGGGCATCACACTGGCCTCCGTCAGCCACCGGAGGAAGGCGGGCCACAGGACGGTTGCTCCACCTCTGTCCAGGGGAGGGGGCACCAGCCTGGCTTGGCTGGATATAAGTTCTGGTGGTCCAGCATAGAGATGTAAAATTTCTGGAAATTTTGAAGCTCGGGAAGAAACCCATTTCTTTTCCAGTTTTTTTCGGGGGTAAATGGAAATTTTCGGTAAAATTGAAAAAAATGCTACATTAGCACTTCTTTTGTCTTTTCTAGATTGAAAGTCATTCTGTTACTTTAGGAACATAAAATATGACTATGGACATTTTTACTTGGCATGAAATTATCACAACTAGCATATTAAAAATATAGTGTGTCCAAACAATTATTACAAACCGAATACCCGCCCACATGCAGAAACAAAACTGAAACCTTTTTCTTTTCTCGTGACAATAGCACCTCCTAAAGTAAGAAATGCATCTTGTTCTTGCATTGGAGAGTTCAGTTTGTAACCTAGGACTTGCTTGTCCTCAGTGCACAGAAATTAGATCAATCTGATACCATATATATATATATATTTTAGAAATGATTTGGAAAATATTTGAACTCCTGGTCTTAAAGTATTTTATTCATCATGTTAAAATAAAACATTCCATAATCAATTTCTGTTCTTTTCTTTTGTAAATTTTTCCAATTTTTCGTAAAAAAAACCAAAAAAGGCTTCATGAAAAAATGGGGAAAAAACGTGGAATGTCGGGGCACCCGAAGGATTCACCCGCTTTTATTTCTGCACGAGCTTTCATGAACTAGAGCCCGTTTCTGCAGCGGCAGCTCTTCAGCTTGCAAGCCGACGGGCACAGCCCCCCTCTCCGTCTTCAGTCATCTCCACGTTGGGTGTGTGTGTGTCACCGCCCCAATCCAGAGCAGGCCCTTTGCCAGCCCCTGACTGCAGCCGGGCTACTGAGACAGTCAGCCCCTCAGCCTTCCCCCTCCAGGTGGTTGCTGGCACAGCCCCCCCCCCCCCGGGGATGCTCCACTCCTGCTCTCTGGCCCCACCTGGAGAGGTGTCTACAGGGGAGGTGCCGAAGGGAGCCTCATGAGCTCTGAAGGCTGACCGACATCCCCCAGAGAACTATTGGTTAGCCTCAGTGGCTAGCTGGGTCAGACCCTGTGCAACCAGGGAGCTTTCCCTGCAAAAGAAAAAGAAAAGACAGAGAGAGCCTTTTTTCCCTAGAAGTTTTGGTGGCAATTATGTAGGCTGTGGAAGGTCAGTAGTTCAGCAGTTCGAGACCCGAGTGTGCCGCATGACGGAGAGAGCTCCCGTCTCTAGTTCCAGCTCCTGCCAACCTAGCCGTTCGAAAGCAAGACATTGCAAGTAATAACAGACAAACATCTTCTAGTTTTCACCCCTGCAGATACAGCATTCCCAGCCACAAAATCCTGTCTACGTTTGTTACTCATAAGGCAAAGTGGGCCACTTTCCGGGTTTCATGTTTATCCAGATAATCTAAGAGATTTGTGATACATGGTAATGCATACAACAGCGGCCTGTCGCCTGAGGAGATTTGCTCCCTGGAAGACAGCCGGATCCTCAATAGCTCCTAAGCCAGACAGGCAAAGCCCTTGCTTTGTAATGCCTATAACTGTCCTGCCCTGGGATACCGTGGCTGGTAGTCAGAGAGGGATAAATGCCCTTTCTGGATGAAAAGACTTCATCCAGTAAATAAGTAGCTCTGCTTGGCAGGAGGCTGACCATAGACTGCAGAGATTTGGGGATTACGATCTTTTTACAATACAATATCAGCTAATCTAGTCTTTTTCAGGGATTTAGTCCTAAAGTAACTACGCCCTAAAAAGGACTCCTGAGAAAACCCAAACATCTGTACGTAAGTAAAGTTATGTTTGTGGTTGAAGCCAGCAATTAACATTTAAAACACAACATAATTGATAGATAGTAAGAACCCCTCTAAATAAAGGTAAAAGAAGTTTAAAACAGCAATAAAATGCTTTTTAAAATTCGTAAGAAACAGACAGTTGACAGTAAGGTGATTGACATTTAACTTGCCGTGTTGTTATAGATTATCAGATTGTTAAAGCTAGCCATCCAAATCTAGCCACTTGGTATGGTACCTCTGAGTGCCTGTCCGCAAGGAGATTTTTCATAATACGAACTCTGCCTACTACTGAGAGGTAAGGATTTAGGGAGCGGAAGTGATTTACAAAGATTATTATAGGCCTTACAGTCGAAAATGATACGTTCTAAATTTTCAATGCCTTCATTACAGCAGGGGCATATACGTTCCTCAAATGGGATTTTCTTATACTTTCCCTTTGTAATCGCTAGAGGAGGAGCGTCCCAGCGCATAAGAGAAAATGTTCTCTTATATTCGTGGTTTGACAGATGGTGAAGACAGGCCATGGAACTTACTCTGTTAATGGGGCCTAGAAGTGTATTCCATTTCTCTGTTCTACCAATATTGTTCTGCCTATCAATAGCCATAATCCTGTGTTTTATCAGTTCTCTAGCTTTGTCACAGGCAAGGGAACATAGGTATTGTTTTGTGAGGCAAAAATAAGGGAGTTTCTCCTCTATAGACTTAAGCCAGGGGGTATAAAGATGTCTTGTAATATTAAACGCGCCAGTCCCTTGGATAGAAAAACTAATTTCAGCCAATAATGAATCGCCATGATCCACAATAATCATTCCAGTTTCAATTCGAATAAGTGCGTTTGGAATGCTGTCGGGTACCTGTAGAACAGATCTCAAAAATTTTAGTTGCACTGTGTCCAGTTTCTTGTCGTTAGATATAATATTGGTGGGGGCTCCAAAGGTAAGTTGACTGAGAGAGGCACTTAAATAGTCTAAGGGCAGCTACAAGACATTTGCCCCCTTTGTACCAGTAACATCTTTTAATTGCCCCCGCGCTCCTTTTGGCATTTATGGCAGCAGAATTCATATTTTCAGTTCTTGAACCATTCGCCTGGAAGTTAACACCCAGATATTTAAAACAGGTGACTTGTTCAATGGGAATAAAGTTTAAGAGTCAATGGAAAGTTTTGGGGGATCTTTTAGTAAAGGCCATTACTTTAGTTTTTGAATAGTTAACCTCTAAGCTGTTATTCTGGCACTATTGGGCAAAAGAACTCATGGCTCTCCTGAGACTATGGGTGTCCTAGCAAGTAGGACGGCATCGTCTGCATATAAGAGCACTCCTGTGTGTCTGCTGCCTAGCTTTGGGGGGTGGGGTGGGTGAAAGGCCTGTTTAAATAGGCTACCACGTCATTGATGTAAAAGTTAAAGAGTAGTGGTGCCAAAAGACATCCTTGTTTAACTCCTTTCTCAACTCTAATGGGATTTGTCAGGTGACCCTGGGGAGAGTACCTAACCCTTATAAATGTGTTCTTGTGAAGGGCTTGAATAAGAATAGTAACCTTCTGTCAATACTTGAAGCTCTTAATTTGTCCCATAGAATGATTCTAGAGACTGAGTCAAAAGCCGACTTCAGGCCCAGAAAGGCAACGAAAAGAGACATATTTGAGTTGGAGGAATATTTGGCAGCCAGATGATCCAATATCATACATCGATCTAAGGTAGCCCCGCCCCTCTCTGAAGCCGGCCGGCTCACCTGCCAGACAAGAGTCCTTTTCCAGCCCATCCCGGAATTTCCATAGGAGGTGCCTCGCATAAAGTTTACTCCCTATGCTTAGCAGACTAACTGGCCTGTAATTATTTGGGTCTTCTTTGGCTGCGGTCACACGGAGCATTAGCCAGGCTACAGAAACGGAAGATAGGCGGATTTTCCGGGCGCGATCACACCGCCACATCTGGGAAGCGTAGAACTCCCATGGCGAACCCGAGGCTTCCCGCCGAAGATGCGGAAACCGCGGGGCAAGGGCGGGCGTCTGATCGCGTTTCCGGTTCACACGTTTTTTTGTCTCCGCTCAGGAAGGGGATGTGGCTCCAGAGCAAACTGATTGCTGCAGCGGCCAAATGGCTCGCTCACCACTTTAATGCCAGGAGCTCACTGGATGTGTGCTCGCAAGACTCTGCAGCTTAGAGAGCGCATTGGTGGCCACCCTAGGACGGCCACGGCCTGGCACGACGACACTCCCTCCCTCCCGCGGTGCATGGCTTACTTCTAAGGAGACCTTGCCAGTTGCTGCACCGCTTCTCCCGGCTGTTGCTTATCCAAAACCTTCCCTGCTTGCCCTCCCCCCCTCCCCGGACACGCATGCGCTCGCACAGAGCCCCCTCCTCTTTTCCGTACCCCCCCAACTCCTGGCTCTGCCTGCTCGAGAGGAACTCTCTGCACCGGGCGGCAGAGGGGGAGGTGCAGGGGGTGTGTGGCGGGAGGGCGGCCTGGCTGAAGCTCCTCCTGGAGGGGACCGGACGGAGGACACAGTTTGCATTCCTCTGCAGCCCTGGAAGGGGTTAAACCCGTGTGATCGGCACCTCCCTCCAACCACGGACCTCGACGGGACGTCTGATTGCGCAGCCGCGCGTTATTTTGCTCTGGCGCAAACAGCCACGCTTCCCCCCCGCATTTTCCGGCCCGTGCCAGTTGCTGCACCGCTTCTCCCGGCTGTTGCTTATCCAAAACCTTCCCTGCTTGCCCTCCCCCCCTCCCCGGACACGCATGCGCTCGCACAGAGCCCCCTCCTCTTTTCCGTACCCCCCCAACTCCTGGCTCTGCCTGCTCGAGAGGAACTCTCTGCACCGGGCGGCAGAGGGGGAGGTGCAGGGGGTGTGTGGCGGGAGGGCGGCCTGGCTGAAGCTCCTCCTGGAGGGGACCGGACGGAGGACACAGTTTGCATTCCTCTGCAGCCCTGGAAGGGGTTAAACCCGTGTGATCGGCACCTCCCTCCAACCACGGACCTCGACGGGACGTCTGATTGCGCAGCCGCGCGTTATTTTGCTCTGGCGCAAACAGCCACGCTTCCCCCCCACATTTTCCGGCCCGTGTGACCAGAGCCATAGTTACCTTTTTAAAAAAATAAATAAATAAAATGGGCTAATAACTGCTACTCGCCAGCAATGCTCTCTCTAAGCTGCGGAGTCTTGTGAGCAAAAAGTCTACCTTGTGAGCTGCTGGCATTAAAGTTTTGAGCGAGTGATTTGGCTACTGTATAAATTAGTTTGCTCTGGAGCCCTCCTTCCTGAGCGAAGACAAAAATGTGTGAGCCGGAGGCTAAAAACCTGTGAGCTAGCGCACGCTAACTCAGCTTAGAAGGAACACTGCTTTCCAGTCCTTAGGGATTCTCCCTGTTTGGTCAGTTAATGTTAATAGGGATGCCAAAACCAGTACCCACCATTCTGCATTCTTTCTCATCAGCTCTGGAAGGATTAAATCAAGACCTGGTGCTTTGCCAGGCTTCAGGGTGTTGATCAGCTGTTTCACCTCCGAGTGATCTACAGGGGGCCGGTTTGTAAGATTGTCAATTTCCCTAGCATTAGAAGATCTTGTGATTATTTCCTTATACAAATCCCTAAACTGGGTTTCCCAGGTCCCAGGAGAGATAGGATTGCCCAAAATATTTACAGGCTGGTCCAAAAGACCAGAGGCCAGTCTTCAAAACCGTGCTGAGTTCTGATTAACATATCAGCTTTAGTGGGAAAATGTTCCGGGTCAGAAGGCATTGTCTCCATACTGAATTGAGTCCTGGCCAGTGTCCCCTCTAGGCAGAGTTAGTGTGAGCTAGCTCACAGATTTTAAGACTCCAGCTCACACATTTTTGTCTTAGCTCGGGAAAGATGGCTCCAGAGCAAACTTAACTGACGCAGCAGCCAAATCTCTCGCTCACAACTTTAATGCCAGCAGCTCACAAAGTAGAATTTTGGCTCACAAGATCCCACAGCTTAGAGGGAGCATTGCAGTGTCCCCTCTAAGCAGAGTTAGTGTGAGCTAGCTCACAGATTTTAAGACTCCGGCTCACACATTTTTGTCTTAGCTCGGGAAAGATGGCTCCAGAGCAAACTAACTGACGCAGCAGCCAAATCTCTCGCTAACAACTTTAATGCCAGCAGCTCACAAAGTAGAATATTGGCTCACAAGACTCCACAGTTTAGAGGGAGCATTGATCCTGCGACCTCCTTCTCTAGGCTCAATATTGTTTCCCTTAGTTGGCCGGCAGAGGAGCGTTGTTAATCCACATGGGTGTGTGGACATATTACCGGACTTTTCCCAGGAATGCGGAGGGCTCTTTCCATGGGACGTTAACACGTCGCAAGGTCAGCCAAAGCCAACCCAGAAAGCCCTTCTTGGGGGCCTGAGCTATTCCAAACTCTGTGCCTCCCCCCCCCTCCCCGCTCCTGAGCTGTGCACAATGGAGCTTTCAGAGTGGCTGGCCGCACACAGCTGCATCTGTAGCAAAACTTCATAAACACCCGATGTGTAAAAATATGATCCACCTCCAGCTCCACCACAGAGGCCCTGGCCAATGGGGAGGGGAGGCGGTTCCCACAGACACATGGAGGCGCGGCGGCCTAACAGATGGGGCCGGGGGGGGGGGGGCGCCTTCCACAGGCACCAAAAGTGCCATTTCTGAACAGTTTTGGTCTGTTTTTCCTGTTGTTCTTTTTCCCACTGAGCCTGGTGTGGGATGGCCCAGGGAAGGGGGGCGTGGGCTAGTGTTCCCTCTAAGCTGAGCTAGCTCACAGCTTTTTAGCCTCCGGCTCACACATTTTTGTCTTAGTTCAGGAAGGAGGGGGCTCCAGAGCAAACAAATGTATGCAGTTGCCAAATCGCTCACTCACAACTTTAATGCCAGAAGCTCACAAAGTAGAATTTTTGCTCACAAGACTCCACAGCTTAGCGGGAACATTGGCGTGGGCTGTCGTGTGCGTTTAGGGGACTTAATTCTCTCTCTCACACACGGCGGGAAGTCGCTTTTCACAGATGAAGTCCCCCTGGCGACTGAGAGGGGCTGTGAGCTTGGCGCTGACAGCAGTTCTGTCATCTGCTTGAGTGGTGTCCAATTCTAGTTTGGCAGACCCTGCTTCACCAATAGCTGCCGCGGGCTTAACTGACTGCTCCCCCCCACCCCACCTTCCTCCCAGCACCCATTTGAGAAGCAGCCCAGATGTGCCACAAGAGGCAGGCAGCGGTTAGACGGTGCAGTATGAGCAAGGAGCCGGAGCTCCCCTCCCCACCCCCTGCCTCGCCCAGCTCCTGCACCAACCAGCACCAATCTCCCCTCTCACCCCCCTCCCCAGCAGAGCAGTCTACTTCTTGAGCAGAATAGAACTGCTGTGATCTGCAAATGGGCAACGGGCAGTGCAAGACCCTGCACGGCTCCGGACTGCTCCTGAGCAGGGCTTCCTGTCTTAACTAGAGGCCTCTCGCCTGGGAACACTAAGGGAGGCTTCTCTTCCCCATAGTTCCTGCCTCGGCAGCATCCCAGAGCTGCAAAATGAAGCGGAGCTTGGGGGGGGGGGGGGGTCCACCAGTGGTGTCTTTGCATTCCCCCCAGTTCTTTGCTGTGGTTCAGGAGCGAGAGGGCTCAGCGGAGCTTTGGGGAACTTGGGGCCGGAGGTGCTGGTGTTCAGAGTGGCACTGAAGAGACAGGGGAGAGAACCTTTTGCGGCTTTGTTGTGCTGGTGGGCTGTGAAAGGCCGTGTTTGTTCCTTTCTGCTCCTACATTCACACAATCGAATTCTGAGGCAGAAGATGAGAGGTGGTCTCCTCCAGTGGCCCCCCTGCTTCCCCAGCCTCCGGGGAAGGCCCAGCCTGTGTTCTGGGGGCCCTCAAGAAGCAAACACATGTATCATGCGAGGACGGGATCTGCCGGAAAGCCTAGCCCAGTGGTGGCGAACCTATGGCACGGGTGCCAGTGGTGGCACTCAGAGCCCTCTCTGTGGGCATGCGTGCCATCGCCCCAGCCAGGACCAGACCATCATTAAAGTGTCGAATTCTCTGCCAAATAATTTTAAGCAAATGAAAGCATTTGGGATTGCTTTCCTTACTTTGTTTGGATCATCTTAAGCTAATGTATGAGTTGCTTTTTTCTAAAGTAAAACCTCCGTATTCAGGTTAAATGGCCGTGTTGGCACTTTGCGATAAATAAGTGGGTTTTGGGTCGTAGTTTGGGCACGCGGTCTCTAAAAGGTTCGCCATCACTGGCCTAGCCTCTCGCTCCCCCCTCCTCTTACAAGTGGTCCCGCTCCTCGTGTTTGGAACAGCGGTGTTCCCTCGGGAACAGCAACCTGCTTCTTGGAAGAGGGGCTGGTTCAAACTGGGCCGTGCCAGATCTCAGCAGGCCGGGCTCCTGCACCGCCAAGTGCAGAGGCCTGGGGCAGGGGTAGCCTCTGTCCAGCTGTGATGGAATGCAACAGGAACTGCTCACACCACCGGCTGGTCTGACTGCCATGTGCCTGGCCTCCTCAGGTTGTAGAAATGGGGGGGGGGAGGCTGGTGAGGTCCACAAGAGGGACAAGACTGTGCCTGACTTCTCTTGCATAAGGAGGCCAGGTGTGGTGTCAGCTGATCCACCCTGACACAAATGCAGGGAGAGCATTCGGGAGAGATCCACTAGCTTGACTTTGATTGTACCGAAAGCAGGGGTCATTTCCTGCGGGAGCGCACAGGAGCAGAGCTCCGGCAGTAAAGAGCCCAGGGGGCGGGCACATGCAACAAACCCCACCCCCTGCTCCCAGCAGCCCTCAGTCAGAGCAAGAAACAGCCAGGTAAGCTGCAGAGCCCCCCCCCGGGCCCCTGGTCCAAAACAGTCCAGTGGCACCTTTAAGTTTTATTCAGGTACAAGCTCTCCCTCCTCTGCCAGGACAGATCTGCACGTCCCCCCCCCCCAATGGCTAGCAATCCAAAACAGCCCAGGGGACTTTTGTGGGTGTTGCTTTCTGACAAACTTCCGGTGATGTCAGGGGGCGTGGCATATGCAAATGAGTTATGCTAATGAGCTCCTGCACCTCTTTTCCTACGAAATGACCCCTGACCGAAAGGGATGTGTTGCCTCCAAATCTTACAGTGTTCTTAGATGCAAGGATTTCTTTTTAAGAAGAACAAAAGCAGGGCGTAACATTTGGGAGGGTGACACGGGTGCCTTAAAAGCATCAACTGTAAAAATGTCCCTCAAAACTACATTTTGAAATTCAGATTAAACCAACGCATTTCAAAATCTGAAATTCTAAAGCTATCGTTGAGCCTTAAGTGAAAATGTCAATTTGGCTGCTGCATCCAAACAATTCCTTCTTCTTTTCCACATGCCCTTCTCTCCCCCCCCCCCAGACACGGAAGTTGTCCAAGGTGGAGAGGCAGCGCTTCAGTGAGGAAGTGGAGATGCTGAAAGGGCTCCAGCACCCCAACATCGTCCGCTTCTACGACTCCTGGAAGTCCTCTGTCAAGGGGCAGGTCTGCATTGTGCTGGTCACGGAGCTCATGACTTCAGGCACCCTCAAAACGTGAGCGCGGGGCAGGGGTTTTTTTTGGGGGGGTGGGAGGCTGGCCTTGGGGCTGTGTCCTTGGGGAGGACATTCCTGCAGGGAGGGGCTCTGAGAGCCAGTGAGTGTCCAGGGATCTGTGGGCAGGGCACCTCTTTGCTTGGGCCAAGAAAAATGGTTTATGGGTGAGGACCGCTGTCCCTTCCTGAAAACACCTCCGGGCTGAACAGGACATTACACGCCAATGCCTGTGACAGATTCCCCACCAGTTGCTATTTCGAAGCCTTGCTGCTTGCCTTGTGTCGTGACCTGGGGTGTCCCCTGGCCTTGGAGGAACACTCGCCGAGTTGGCTGAGTGCTTAGGAGGGAAGCGAGAGCCTCCGTTTCGTCACTCCCCAAGTCCCTCCCTCGGGGTTGACAGCCGCCTCTCCGCCTCTCTCTAGCTTGCCTAGCCAGTCACCTCCGATATCCTCCCTGACTCTCCTTGCTTCCCTCCTTTTATCCTCCCCGCGTCCCTCGGTAACACCCCCTTTTCCTTCCCAGTCCTCTTACTGCTTCCTTAACCTGCCCGTCACCCCTTCTATCATCCCTATTGTTTGTTTGTCTCCTTCCTCGGGGTCGACAGCCAGGGCCGGCTCACTCACTAGGCGAACTAGGCAATCGCCTAGAGCGGGACGGCCCTTAGGGGCGCCAAACTGCACGTGGCCCCGTACTCTGGGAGTTTCTTGATTATTTGTGTTTTTCATTCTTCCTAAAATGCATTTATTTTTGAAAATGGGAGGGGTCGCGGGGGGGGGGCGGCGCCAGAAGGGATCCTCGCCTAGGGTGCAAAATAAGCTGGGGCCGGTCCTGTCGACAGCCGCGTCTCCATCTCTCTCTAGCTTGCCTAGCCAGTCGCCTCCGATATCCTCCCTGACTCTCCTTGCTTCCGACCTTTTATCCTCCCCGCGTCCCTCGGTTACACCCCCTATGAAGGACCCTTCTCAGTTAAAGGGAACCTCAGGCGCCCAAACCTTTCCCGACAGGTACGAAAGAATGGCACCAATAGCGGGGTTTAAAAATGAAATAAGAGGAACGATTTATTCTTAATGAAAGGCAGGGAAATGGGGGAAAGGTTTTATGAGAGCAAACAGTTGGCAACCAACAAGGGCCCGCTACAAACACCATAAACAATGTTTAGGCTTTCCCAAACTCAGGAAGAACTAATAAAAATTATAAACCCTATCAGAAGGTTCCTTACAGTAAGCAGGCAGTTGTGATACTAGTGAATTCATACCACCAATAAACCAGGGCTCCCCTGATTAGGCTCTGAATCTCAACTAGTCCCTGTGTGAGTGGATGTCTGTCTCTTTTTTTAACCTGGGGCTGACCTGTTACTCTGGCCAATCCCTTCAGCAGAGTCTGCTCTGCCCCTCTCTCTGGGACATCCTGCCACTGTCTCCCAGACTGAGCGTTTTCTCTCCGAAGGCAGCCACTCAAAAGGCCCCCTCCTCCATTAAATTCTCTCTCTCTCCAAAAAGACCCCCTCCAACCCCCCTTCCAACTGTCAGCTCCCCCCCCCACCCCCCCGCTGGATGCTTCCGTTG
>NW_015176023.1:43010-47603 GCF_001447785.1 Gekko japonicus | reverse complement strand
CCCTTCTCGCTGCCGTCTTTCTCCGTGGAGGGAACGGGGTGGGTCTTCCAAGGGCCCCTGGTTGTCCGCCTGTGACCTGTCCCAGATGGCGGCGGCCGCAACCCTCGTTGCCCCAAGAACCCCCTCCCCAGGGAGTTCCATCTTCCAGGGTATGCTGAGGGTCCGGTGCGGGTCGCGCGGGACACCTTTTTTTTTTTTTAAAATTTATTCTTCAGATTTGTCTCCCGCCCTCCCCAGAGGCTCAGGGCGGCTAACAGGGGCACAAGTGCCTAATAAAAACAATAAGAACAGTATAAAAAAATACAATACAATATACAACAATACAATTAATAAGATATCGGTGCTCCACTGCTCTCTCCAAGTCCTAAAATCAAGATGGTGATCTACAGATGTTATAATAATACAACCAGGGCTATTTTTGGGCAGGAACGCACAGGAACGGAGTTCCGGCTGGCTTCCAAGTTGGCCACGCCCAGCAGGAACTCATTAGCATAATAGGCCACACCCAACAGCAGAAACTCATTAGGATTGGCTACATTAGGGGTGTGTGGCCTAACATGCAAAGGAGTTCCTGCTACAAAAAAGCCCTGGGTTTTGACAACAAACAAGGTAAACAGAATAAGAAGCAAAAGGTGGGTGTGGCTGGATGACCACACTTCTGGGAACATGGGGGCGCGGCCTAATGTGCTAATGAGCTGTGCTGTCAGGGTTGTGGCATAATATGCTAATGAGTGGTGCAATCAGGGGTGTGGCCTAATATGCTAATGAGTTCCTGCTGGACTTTTTCTACAAAAAAACCCCCTGAATACTACGACCGTATGTCCCCACAACCTTATCATCCGCCAGGTACGTCTCACCCCCCCGATAGTATCCGCATTGTGCGGTGCGGTGATGGAAAAGCGTTGGTGGAATAATGGTGGTGGCGGCTCCTGCTCGAAAGCCTGGCGGAAGAGCTCCGTTTTACAGGCCCTGCGGAACTGCCCAAGGTTCCGCAGGGCCCAGATCTCTTCTGGGAGCTCATTCCACCAGGTAGGAGCTGCCACCAAAAACGCCTTGCTACTTGCTTTCCCGGGTGGTTTGGCTGGCAATCTTTTGAGCCTCAGCACACGCGGCCTTTGAGGGAGCCGTTGGCCGGGCCGCGAGGACACCACCCAGAGTGTCCTGGGAGAGGAAGGCTCCTCACCTGCGAGAAGCAAACTCCTGCAGGTGTTCCCATCAAGGTGTGAAGCCAAAACAAAAGGGAGGAGGAGAAGAAGCTTCAACCCAGAAGAACGTTACCCTGTCAAGGTGTGAGCCGCCACCTGTGTGGATGGAGACCTGTGTTTGTGCCTCTGGCCGAGGGCGGGGCTGCAAAGCTCCCCAGGCTGATCTTAGGGGTGTGAGGCTTGGGTCATGATAAAGGGTACGGATCAGACCCCGTGATGTATCCTTTATTTGGCACGATTTCAGATGGAACAGGGACATTGCTCGCTCCTCTCTTGTGGGGGCAGAAGATGCTGCATCGGCTTCTTCCTAGATGTGGGGAGACTCGAAAGGATGAGGCCGTTTTATCGGCCATCCAAGCTCGGAAACCTCCTCCTTTTTGATTTCTGTGGGGGCTACACAGAAGCATCCTGTCTTCCCGAGGAGAGGGCCGGGGGACTCTCTGAATTCCTCCTGCTTCCTAAGGAACTTTAAAGGGCAGGCATCCCTGTCTCTTTAACTTTGCTGGTCTTAAACGTGCCGCTGGACGCAAACGTTGTTCTTTAACTGCCAGCCAAGAAGTGTAGTCATGCTAATTACTGTTAATGGTAACTTGCTTTGAAAGGTTTTTATTTTTTTTAAAGAGGCGAACTGCTGTGCTGGCTGAACCACTGTCTGAGCAGCTGGGCTGGAGCAAGAGAGTGGCCCCCCTCCCAGCAGAGCAGTGGGAATCCACGCTAGTCACAGCAGCCGTTGCTCCGGCTACCGGCTCAGCAGGTGGCTGTCATCTTACTGGGGCGGCTGCCTGCAAAGAGTCCTCAGTGCACAGTTATGAATAATGTTCCGCAGTAATAGCACAGAGCAGCTGGACTCCCAAGAGCGTAGCTGCTCTGGCAGGATTTTGATTCCCCACCACCACTGTGGAGGGGGTCAGCATGTGGTGGGCTGCTCCTGTAGTGTTACCCTAATAGGCAATCTCCTAATTAGTCGGGGGAATTAGCTTTATGGAGCCAGAGCGAGAGGGGGTAACTGGGATTCTCCATCTATGTTTATGGGGATTTCCCCCCTCAAATAAACCAGACAGATGTTCTACTGGAAAGGGTTTTTTTGTTAAAAGGGAAATAAAAGGGCAATAGAAGAATAGATGCTTTTGAATTATGGTGCTGGAGAAGACTCTTGAGAGTCCCTTGGATTGCAAGGAGAACTAATCAGTCAATCCTAAAAGAAATCAACCCTGACTGTTCCCTGGAAGGCCAGATAATGAAACTGAAGCTCAAATACTTTGGCCACCAAATGAGAAGGGAGCGCTCACCGGAGAAGACCCTGATGCTGGGAAAGACTGAAGGTAAAAGAAGACGGGGATGGCAAAGGATGAGATGGTTAGACAGTGTTATCGATGCAACGAACATGAAGTTGAACCAACTTCAGAGGACGGCGGAAGACAGGAAGGCCTGGCATGATGTGGTCCATGGGATCGCGAAGAGTCAGACTTGACTGTGCGGCTCAACAACAATAACAACAAAAGGACCAAACACTCATACAAACATACAAACACACTTAAAACATGCAAGCTAGCTAAGAGGAAATCAGGGAAGAAGGGGGAAAGCAATTTTGGGGAAGGCTATAATTACCAGTCTCGAAGACAGAGGTCCACAGAAGCAGCACCAAAATGACCAGTGTTTCATGGAGAGAATAAGAGAAGGCCCAAACAGATTTGTGGGTGTACGTATAGGACCGAGAACACACACACACAAACTGGCGGCTGGGTACTCCAAATATAGGGCAAAATGCTCTCTGGGGTTAGGCTGATGTATTTGCCCTCAAAACAATAACTTGATGGGTTTTTAGAGGTAGACAATGATTTTGGAGAAACTTGACGGGATTTCCTGGACTGTAGGTGAAAATGATGCTTGAGGACCCTGTAAGTACCGAATGGGGAAAGCTACCAGTGCCCCGGTCACACGGGCTGGATATTGCGGGGGGGAGGCGTGGTTAATTGCCCCGGCGCAGTTTGATCCGCGATTACACGATCAGACGTGCCGGCGGCACACCACAGGTCCGTCCCTCCGTGCCGGTGGGTAAACGAGGGTGGCGATCACACGACGATCCTACAGCGCGGCAAAGAAGCGGCACGCTGTGATAACACCAGCAATGACTAGGCGCCGCTGCTGTGACAAACGGGGTCATTTATTATTTTTTTAAAGCCGAAACGGCACTTTCGCTTTTCTCTTTGTGCGCATGCGCTGTTGGGTGCTTGTGCGCATCTTGTGGAGACATGGGGGGGGAAACCCCTATTTGCAAAGGGACATGGGCGGGCGCTGGATGCCACCACGGGAAACGCGATCAGACGCCCGCCCTTGCCCCGCGGTTTCCGGAAACTAGTACCTCGGAGGTACTAGTTTTTAACTCCGCATCTTCGGCGGGAAGCCTCGGGTTAGCCACGGGAGCTCGACGCTTCCCAGATGTTGCGGTGTGATCGCGCCCAGAAAATCCGCCTATCTTCCGTCTCTGTAGTGTGGCTAATGCTCCGTGTGACCGCAGCCTAAGTTTGGTGAATAGTGTTAAGTATTGCTTAATTAGGGTAAATAAGCGAGGGGAGGGGAGGCTGGACAGTTCTCAGGATGAGTTCAGTGTGAGGCAATAGGTTCTTGGGACCCCCATCATTCCTAGCATCTCCCTAGGGTGTGGAGAGAGCTAGCAGGCCACTCTTTCTCACAGTCCTAAAACTATGTCCAGGCATGTCTAGCTGGCATCCATTTTGTGTCATTCTGGGCCCGGCAGTGCATTGCATTTATGATGTTTGGGATGGTGTTCATGATTTCCTAGCTGTAAACTGCCCCTCAGCAAGAGGGGAAACATACTGCAACCACTGAGCCAACACTTACCCATCCCTTGTGTGGAGTTGCAGTGGAACTGGAGGGGCCTGGATCCTGCCAGGCCATAAAGAGCGTGACCGTTCTGGCCACAGGAGCACAGGTAGCTGGTAATCCTCCCAGACAGCAGTCGTACTTCCTCATTGCCACCTTCAGGAGTCGGGGTGAATAGGTAAGTGTGAACGGGGCCTTTGTTGGTCTGTTGCTTCATACCGACACAGCTACCCACCTGAATCGAACAGCAGAGCTGTGTCAGTCAAATGCAGGAACTAGCATACCGACAGCATTGGGAGGGGGGGGGCAGATCTACCAGCCCCAACCTCCCGGCACTGTACCTTCTGCTAGCAGCTGTTGTGTGGAGTTAGGGTAGTTGAGGAAATACACAGAGGATGTGGGCTGGGATTCCTACCTGGGTAGGGGATGTGGTCTTCGCAGCAGGGTCTCCCCTTTGGATTCTGTGCCCTGGGGGAAGAAGTCCTTGTAACACAGCAGAGCAATAGAACAACGTTTTGAGTCCAGTGGCACCTTTAAGATCAAC
>NW_015176023.1:25204-42727 GCF_001447785.1 Gekko japonicus | reverse complement strand
GCACAGGAACGGAGTTCCGGCTGGCTCCTGAGTTGGCCACGCCCAGCAGGAACTCGTTAGCATAATAGGCCACACCCAACAGCAGAAACTCATTAGGATTGGCTACAGTAGGGGTATGTGGCCTAACATGCAAAGGAGTTCCTGCTACAAAAAAAGGCCCTGGGTTTGGACAACAAACAAGGTAAACAGAATAACAAGCAAAAGGTGGGTGTGGCTGGATGACCACACTTCTGGTAACATGGGGGTGCGGCCTAATGTGCTAATGAGCTGTGCTGTCAGGGTTGTGGCCCAATATGCTAATGAGTTCCTGCTGTTGGGTGTGGCCTATTATGCTAATGAGTTCCTGCTGGGCTTTTTCTACAAAAAGAGCCCTGGACAACTGCATATTAACCTGAATAACCAACAATTAGTGTAGAAGGCAGGCAGGCAGGCAGATAAATGTCAAAATATGAAATAAAGACCAGAAAACAATTGTTCCAAAGTTTAACCACTGGGCAAAGAAGAGAAATACAAAAATACAAATGAAACCTCCAGTGCAATCACATGTCCAGTAGTACTTCTCTCTGGTCAACTATATATTCTCCTGAGATTGTACAGCCAAATGTCCCCAATAACTTAAGGAAGGCTTCATTTGTATTTTTGTATTTCTTTTCTTTGCCCAGTGGTTAAATTTTGGAACAATTGTTTTCTGGTCTTTATTTCATATTTTGTATATGTATGATTGTATATATTTTTACATATCAGCCAACATGCTCTATTTCTATTAGACCTCTGAGGAAGGCCTGTAAAGGCCGAAACACGTCAGGTCTATTTCATTAGCCTTCGTATGTTTTTATATTTGTATATGAGGTATGAATGGGCCCTTATTCGTTGTTTTAATTTGTGTTGAATAAATACATGTATATTTTTGTATGTTTCATAATTAGATATTTAGAGTTGGCCCTCTTCTATTCTTGACTAACCTTTTTAGGTTCTGAATCATATCTCAAAGCATACAAAGAACAAATCCTGTGAGGGAGCTGCACTCCGGATTGTATAGCCAAGGAATTAATGATTTGATGTTGAGTAGACTTTTGGGCTTTATGATGGCAGAACGCAAACAAAGCAAGATCCCTGAACTGTAGAGGGATCCCCCTGGCTCCACAGCTGGTTAGAACCGCTCAGGAGGGCTCAGAGGTTAGGCTGCCTTTGCCGCGCTCCAGAAGGGCGGGTCCTGAACGTAAGGAGATTTACGTTTCCCTATTTCTGCAGGTACTTGAAGCGCTTCAAGGAGATGAAGCTGAAGGTTCTTCAGCGCTGGAGCAGGCAGATTCTGCGGGGGCTCCATTTCCTGCACACCCGCTCCCCTCCAATCATCCACCGTGACCTGAAATGCGACAACGTCTTCATCACGGGGCCTACTGGCTCTGTAAAAATCGGGGACCTCGGCTTGGCCACACTTAAGCGTGCATCGTTTGCCAAGAGCGTCATAGGTACTTGATGGTTAGACAATGGGCAGTGCTGGCTCTGCCACCCCAGGAGAATAACAATTCAGGAGAAGTATCTGTGCAGTGAAGCAATGTAAAGTGGAATAAAAACCACGATGAACACCCCCAGTAAGCTAAAGGCCAACTGGCACGCAGGAGAACTCTTTCACCATGCCTGGAAGAGGCATGGGATTTTGGAGAGCCTTTGGAGCAGCATCCCCCCCCCCAAGCACCTCACTGCTTTCCGTTCCTGCTTCCACCAGATGGGCAGGTGGTGTGACGTGAAGACGGTAGGCTGCTGCAGTTGAGAATGGGGTGGTGAAGAGGCAAGGCAATATTTTGGACTTGCCGAGCTCATGGAAGATTTTACACTAGTTTTTGAGGCCGGAATAGACATTATTTTAGGAGCTGCAGTGGCTCAAGGGGTTAAGACGCTGAACTGCAGGCTGTGGAAGGTCGGTAGTTCAGCAGTTCGAGACCCGAGTGTGCCGCATGACGGAGTGAGCTCCCGTCTCTCGTTCCAGCTCCTGCCAACCTAGCAGTTCGAAAGCAAGAAATTGCAAGTAGATAAATAGGTACCACTTCGGTGGGAAGGTCACAGCGTTCCGTGCACCTTGGTGTTTAGTCACGCCGGCCACATGACCACGGAAATGTCTTCGGACAGCGCTGGCTCTTCGGCTTTGAAACGGAGATGAGCACCGCAACCCTAGAGTCAGACTCGACTGGCTTTCGAGCAAGGGAACCTTTACCTAGACATTATTTGGTCGCTCTGTTTTTATACAGAATCCAGATGACTTGTGCTATCAACTCAGTTCACTCCAGCGTTTTCTGAGTTCTGTTTCCATCTTTTTAAAGGCCTGATTTGTGGCATTTCCCCCAATGTAAATGCCTCTGGGCACCAGTTGTCCATGATGGAACTTACAAAATGTTATTGAAATGCCCCCTTTAAATTTCCCTCCTGTTTTAACCTTTCTCAGCTTAATTCATTACTTCCCGCTTACACTCTGTGCCTGCTACATTCTTATGCATTAACAGAGCCTGAATCCGTTCTTGTTGGGGGTGTTAATTACTGCTTTTTATTGCAGCAAAAATGACTGTTAATTTTCTTTAATTTTTTTGTGCAACTATCAGAATCAAGCCAAAAGCAGTAATTAATGACACCTCTTACCTCTCGGTGAAAGAATTGGTTAAGGACCCATTCAGGAACCCTGTGGCCGTGGAGAGTGAAGAGGAAGTAATCAATTAAGCACGGACAGGAAGAAGCAGACGCACTCACAGCTACTCTGCACAACAAAAGAGGGAGTTGACAACGTTTATCGGGGCAGTTGCAGGGAGAAGCTGGACTTCTGTTTAGCAGGCCTTTCGTTCAAGTAAATATGTAGTCGGATCTTACCCAGGCAAATGGCCATTGTGGGATTCGTAAGGGAAATACGGCAGTAGCTGAAGTGAGGCGTGAAACCCTCATTCCAATTCCATTTGCAGCTGATTGCAGCAAAGGAATCCTTTAGCAGTGTGGAAGCAACCTTGGAGTTTTATTGTCCGCAGCTCGATCACTGTATGAAATTTAATGAGGTGTTTTCTGTTGCCCAGTGTGGGTTTTGGAGGCAACCTGGTGGGCTCATGAAAAGGGTGGGTGGGTGGGTGGGTGGGTTTGGTGGCTGACGACTGGGTGTGGGAGGGGGGACAACTCTGCCCAAGTTTCTCAGTCTCAGCTGAACGCCGTCTTTCTCCTTCCCCCCACCCCAGGGACCCCAGAATTCATGGCACCAGAGATGTACGAGGAGAAGTATGACGAAGCAGTGGATGTTTACGCCTTCGGCATGTGCATGCTAGAGATGGCAACATCTGAGTATCCTTACTCAGAATGCCAGAACGCAGCTCAGATCTATCGCAAGGTCACCTCGGTGAGAGCGCAGCCTCTAATATATTTAGGATTTTTAAAAATCTTGCTTTCCTCAGTCAGAATTGGATCCCAGAGCCATTCATGGGACGCAAAATCTAAAGCAAATGACAAAGTTCACTACGAAATGTTCCCTGGAAAGGAAATTTTCAGCTGGGCAGGATTCAAACATGGTTGAGGGACACCTGGATGGTTCCTCTCCTGCCTCTGACGGCCTCATTGTTGACAGTTTGGTAATCTATAAAAAGAGAAATGCCAGGCAGTGTGCGTGGTGTGTGTGAGGGGGAGGGGGCATATTCTCCTACTTCGAAGCCCTGTGGCCATAACGGAGATGAGTGAATCGTCCCTGGATACTGAGATGTGTCCAGAGTAGAGATGTAAAATTTCCGGAAATTTTGAAGCTCGGGAAAAAAACCGTTTCCCCCCCTCATTTTCGGAAAAATTGAAAAAAATGCTGCATTAGCATTTCTTTTGTCTTTTCTAGATTGAAAGTCATTCTGTTACTTTAGGTAGCACCTCCTAAAGGAAGAAATCCATCTTGTTCTTGCATTGGAGAGTTCCGTTGGTAACCTAGGACTTGCTTGTCCTCCGTGCACAGAAATTAGATCCATCTGATACCATACATATTTTTTAGAAATGATTTGGAAAATATTTGAACACCTTGTCCTAAAATATTTTATTCGTCATGTTAAAATAAAACGTTCCATAATCAATTTCTTTTCTTTTCTTGTTTCAATTTTTCCAATTTTTCGGAAAAAAACAAAAAAGGCTTCAGGAAAAAAAACGGGGGGAAAACGTGTTTTTTTCCAAATTTTTCCGGTTTTTTTCCGGGCCTTCACATCTCTAGTCCAGAGACAATACACTCATTAGATACCAGGGCTCCTTCAGTACCTCAGTATCCAAGTGCCCCAGGCATTTGGAAGGGTTTCTGCTCCGAGCTCTGGCTGCATGGGAACTGTGCTGGTGAGTGGCGGAGAGGCCTGCTGGGGGGCGCAGGGGATTTCCCGGGGGTGGGGGCCTCCCGTGTCCCCCGCCTGCCTGTCATTCACTGCCCAGCTGGTTCACTCTGAGCTGGTCCCTCTGTCCCTTCTCCCCACAGGGCATGAAGCCCAACAGTTTCTACAAAGTGAAGGTGCCTGAGCTGAAGGAGATCATCGAGGGCTGCATCCGGATGGACAAGAGAGAGAGGTGGGGAACTGCTGTGGCTGGGAGTCTGCTTCTCTTCTGCAGGCGCTGACGGGCTGGGTGTAATTTCATAAAATCTGGGAACATTTTGGCAAAGATGGAAACACCCTGGGCAATGTTCCCTTTAAGCTATGGAGTCTTGTAAGCAAAAATTCTACTTTGTGAGCTACTAGCATTAAAGTTGTGAGCTCATGATTTGGCTGCTGCATAAATGCGTTTGCTCTGGAGCCCTCCTTCCTGAGCTAAGGCAAAAATGTGTGAGCTGGAGGCTAAAAAACTGTGAGCTAGCTCACACTAACTCAGCTTAGAGGGAACACTGACCCTGGGTATGCGGTAGCAGAAACAAGGAGAAAGAAAGATGGAGGGCAGACCATGACTACTGAAAGACCCCGTTGTAGATCAGGGGAGACCCATGATTCCAGGCTTCTTGTTTTTCACGTGGCTTGTATTGTTTTCAGTCCTCACTAGAAGTCTTAATTGTTTGTTTGTTCATTGAGGTTTTTTCCTGTCCATCTTCTAAGGAGCTCACAGTGGTACTTGTAGGTTTTCCCCGCCCATTTAATCCTATAAGGTAGGAATGTGAAGAAGTGTGCGTGCACACAAAAGCTTATACCCGGACCAGTGTTCCCTCTAAGCTGAGTCAGTGTGAGCTAGCTCACAGTTTTTTAGCCTCCGGCTCACCCATTTTTGTCTTTGCTCAGGAAGGCTGGCTCCAGAGCAAGCTAATTTATGCAGCGGCCAAATCGCTCGCTCACAACTTTAATGCCAGCAGCTCACAAAGTAGAATTTTTGCTCACAGGGAGCATTGACCCAGACTCAAACTTTGTTGGTCTTAAAAGTGCCACTGGACTCAAACTTTGTTCTATAAAGTTAGTCTTAAGAGGGAGTGATTGGCTCAGAGTACCCAGTGTGTGTCCTGGCAGAATAGACCTCTGAGTTGATTGTTTGCATAAGACATGTTTTTTAAAAAAGGGAAAAAATACCAAGATTCTTAGGAGAAATCAAGGGGCACATCGGTCAAAATGAGGAAAAGTACACACATGCCACAATGATACTGATTTAGTATTCTTAAAATTACAATCTCATAGACATCTCATATAGGTTTAGAAAAATGACAATATTCTGTTCATGAGCAAATGCACTCAATGGGAATGCCTGTGTGTGCGTGTCCTATGCACACTCCTGGCCCGGACGGTCCCTCGGTCACGACTGCTGATAGCCCCTCTCCCTGAAGATCCAAGTTTGTCACCGGTTCTGCCAGCTGCTTCCCACTTGCCCTTTCCCCATCCCTTCTCACCTTCCTTCTTTCCAGATACACCATCCAGGATCTTCTGGATCACTCCTTCTTCCAGGAGGACACGGGTGTCCATGTGGAATTGGCTGAAGAGGATGATGGGGTGAAGTCCAACCTGAAGCTTTGGCTGCGGATGGATGACTCCAAAAATCTGCATGGGAAGTATAAGGACAACAATGCCCTGGAGTTCCATTTCGAGCTTTATAAGGATGTGGCTGAGGAAGTTGCCCAGGAAATGGTACGTCTTTGCTGCGTGTGTGTGTGTGGGGAATCCTGACTATTAGGAGCCAGGGACAAGCTCAGGCGCAGGGAACTGGGGAAGGGCGCAGCCGCGGGTGAACTATGCAAATGGGAGGGCCAAGGCCAGGAGGGAATGGAAGCAGGGCTGGCCCAAGTTCCAGGGCCCGCCGCTCTAGGCGAATGCCTAGTTCGCCTAGTGGGTGAGCCAGCCCTGAATGGAAGCCGTCTCTTCTCATCCCAGCTGTGTAGGGGTTGGCTGAGATTAATTTCACTTTAAAGGAGAGGAACTCTGAATAGTGGTTTTTAATCTTCGTTCATCCTTTAGCTCTTTCTGTGCTCAGCTCTGGTTCTGAAAAACAGGTTTCAGAAGTTGTCTAAATGAAAGAGCGGGGTCAGTTTCCCATGATGACCTTTTTGCACTTCTGACATGTACTTTTTGGCATTCACCCACAAGCTGAATGCCAGACAGCATTTTTAATAGTGCTACAGTTCCTTAAAATCTGGCAGGGACTGTCTCCAAGTGCAGGATCCTACTGCTATGGAAGTAAGCCCTGCTCAGCAGACATGCTGTTTCGCTCCACAGTTGTTCCTTTACTTATTTTGTAGTCATTTCTTCAGCTGTGTGCTTAATTAATTTCTTCCTGTTCATTTCTGGTCCCTGCAGCTGACATGCATGCATAGATTCTTAATCAGATCCACTTTCCTTCGCTGAGGGGAGGATTTAATTACTCTTTTTTTTTCCTTTGCAGCAAATGTGGTTTCAGAATTACAACCATGACTGTTAAAAGTCAGTTTGGTGTAGTGGTTAGGAGCACAGACTATAATCTGGGAGAACCAGGTTTGGTTCCCCATTCCTCCACATGCAGCTGCTGGTGTGACCTTGGGTCAGTCACAAGTTCTTTCAGAGCTGTTCTCTCAAGGGCAGTCTTCAAGAGAGCTCTCTCAACCCCGCCTACCCCACAGGGTGTCTGTTGTGGGGAGGGGAAGGGAAAGGAGTTTGTAAGCTGCTCTGAGACTCCTTCGGGTAGTGGACTGAAAAGGAGGCAGCTCTGTTTTGGATTGTGCCGCAGTAAGTCTCCTTTCCGCCCCACCTCCCCTCTCCACAGGTCATGCTGGGCTTTGTCTGTGAGGCAGACTACAAGCTGGTGGCCCGAGCGGTGCGCGAGAGGGTCCTTGCTATCAAGCGCCAGCGCGAGAAGGCCAGGCAGGCGCAGAAGAGGCAGGAGAAGGTGTCCACGCCCCCTCCGGATATCCTGCATCTCCTGGAGTTGGGCTCCTCCCCACTTCTCGGCCCCGCCCAGGCCTCCACGCCGACCACACCGGGATCCCGGGATTCAGCACTTGGGCCAACTTTCCCACCAGAGCCAGAAGAACCCGAGGTTGACCAGCACCAGCCCTTCCTGTACCGGCACAGCTATTCCTCTGCCACGTGTACGTCACCCTCTGCCCCCAGTAGCAATGGCAAAGACACCTTAAGCTGAGGCGTATTCGCTGCTGCCACAGGCTGCTTCACCACAAACTCATGATATTCATATAGGCTGTGGAATTTGAACACTCTGAGGGTTTCTCATGCATTTTTAAAATTCGATTAGCCACTCTTGTGGCTGTGAAGATGAAATTGGGTAGGGAGGTGTTACGAGGGCTGGATCTGACATAAATGTCACTTTGTCAGGCCAGGCCATGTGTGCCATAAAATGTAACACAAGGTACCAGAGTTATAAACCTTATAAAGATTATTGATTGGATTAGGTGTGCTATGCAGAGGGGTAGTAGGCATGGAGATAGCAGCAGTGGTAATGAAACAGGAAACCTAGGTTTCAGTTTGGTCCAGGAGAATGCAAAGAAGAAATGGAGATAAGTCTAAGGAAGTGAGCAGTGACTCATGAAAGCTGATACCCTACAACAAATGTTGTTAGTCTTTAAGGTGCTACTGGACTCTTACTCTTTCTACTGCTATTAGAAATCACAAACATTCAAAAACCGGTGGGGGGGACATTTTAACCTTCCAGGACATTCAGTTTCTGACAGAGTAGCAGTTCTCTTACAAAGGAATTTCAAAGGGAGATTAGAAAGAAAGACTGCTGAATTGCAGCTCTTAATGAAGCGCAAGGCAATGCATCCTCCTGGACTGAACTGAGAGCTAGGTTTTGTTTCCTGTTACCAGTGCCTGCTATTGTTATTTGGTGTCTGAAATCACTTCACTCTTCAAGATGTAAAGACAGATGGACTCACATTCTAGATGTATCTGAAGAAGTGAGCAGTGACCCATGAAAGCTTTTGCCCTGCCTCAAATTTTGTTTGTTGTTAAGGTGCTACTGGACTCTTGCTCCCTTCCACTAATAAAGTTTGCAAGCTATGCTGTTAGATTTCTCCCCCCTCCCCCCTCCCCCAGTCTATTAGAACTCAAAAGGGGGATATCTCTCTCTCTCTCTCTCTCTCTCTCTCTCTCTCTCTCTCTCTCTCATGCCCTGGCTCTTTCACTCCCCCCTCTCCCCCTCTCTCTGAAGTGTGCTTGCACACAAAAGCTTATACCTGGAACAAAATTTCATTGGTCTTAAAGATGCCACGGTACTCCCTCCCTCCCCACCCCTCTCCCCAAAGGAGGGGGGAGGAGCACTCAGCCAATCGAGGGAAGGGAGGCTTGGTTTTCTTTCTCTCTACAAAACAGGAAGCAGGAGAGGAGAGAGCTGGGCAAGCGGAAGCAGTGATGCAAAAAGCAGACAAGAGCCAGTTGCCTGTGGGCTGGATAGGAGCCCTGCAGGGGCCAGTTCCAGCCTGCGGGCCGTATGTTTGACACCCCTGGTGTAGGCAATACTCCATATAACTTAGGGACACACTGACCTCCCAGAGGTCAGAGACTAGCCAGCCTTTTGACTTTCTCCATAGCTGGTGGAAGCAGAACAAGTAAACCCTAATGTCCACCCAGGCCTACTTCTTTCCCGTTTTAAAACTATGGATCCCTACAGGGAACGTGTTCGATGGTGGGACTCAGTTTGTAGTGAGCTGAGCGGCTTCACTTCCCGTCCTTCTTTTCTGTTTCTGCTTCAGCGGACTGTGAGACCGATGGCTACCTGAGTTCCTCTGGATTTGTGGATTCGCGCGACGTCCCGCAGAGTCTCCCCAGCCCAGGAGCTGCCCCAGAGCCCTCCTTCACTTCGGTGAGTCCAAGTGCTATTTCTGGAGCAGGCTGCCCTGGGAGAGGACGCCCAGGCAGGCGCTTGGAGCCGGGGAGTGGGGGAACAGTCCCTTCAGCCCTCCTGTCCTTCTTTACCCCCCACAGAGCATTGCGGTGAGCCTGCACCCTGTCTCCACCAGTGACTTCTCTTCCCCCCTGGACAGGTAAAAAGGGTGGGACCGGAGAGCTGCAACGGGAGGCGATTGGGAGGGAGGGGGCCGCCTGAATGTTCATTCACACAAAGGCAAATAAACACTTGGGTGACCGGAGGAAAGCGTGATATTTCCGGCCACTTTATCTGTTGGCCTGTCCTCTGCAAGGAGCCCTTTCCCCTCACACGGAGGGTTAGGCCACACACCCCCTATAGATGGGGGTGGTGGTTAGGCCATCCCAACCTCTCTCTGCATTTGCAGCCCGGGAGGGGCTGGGTTGGACCGGAGGCATCTGCCCCTCCGCCCCGCCTGGCCTTCGCCCTCCTTCTCCCTCAGGAGCGCAGGAGGCGGAGGGAGGAGCACCGGCCGAGAAGGAAAGAGATCTGGGGGTTGCCGTGGACAGCGCCGTGAAATGTTGACGCCGTCTGCGGCACCAGAGAAAAGGCAAACGCTTTGCTGAGGAGTATTAAGAAAAGAAAAGGAGCTGCGGTGGCTCAAGGGGTTAAGACGCTGAACTGCAGGCTGTGGAAGGTCGGTCGTTCAGCAGTTCGAGACCCGGGTGTGCCGCATGACGGAGTGAGCTCCCGTCTCTAGTTCCAGCTCCTGCCAACCTAGCAGTTCGAAAGCAAGACATTGCAAGTAGATAAATAGGTACTATTTCGGTGGGAAGGGAACAGCACCTCGGTGTTTAGTCATGTCGGCCACATGACCACGGAAACGTCTTCGGACAGCGCTGGCTCTTCGGCTTAGAAACGGAGATAAGCACCGCAACCCTAGAGTCAGACAGCGCTGGCTTTCGAGCAGGGGAACCTTTACCTTTATTATAGAAAAGAGTTGGAAACAAAACAGTCAGGACTATAATGCCATTATATAAAGCCGTGCGGCAGCCTCATTTGGGATACAGTGTGTAATTCGGGGCTCCATGTCTCAGAAAAGACGTTGCCGAGCTGGAAAAGCACAAAGGAAGCGGAACCAAGACGATTAGTGGGTTAGAGCACCTGTCCTGTGAGGGAAGGCTGGAGAACTCTCAGTCGAGAAAAAGATGGCTGAGGGGAAACAGGACAGAGGGTTATAAGACGATGCGTGGAGTGGAGAGTGGATCGAGATAATTTTTTCTCCCTCTACCCAAGGAAGATTCAGGACAAACAAGAGGACAGAAACTCGCGAAGCAATGAAATTGCAGAGTCCGCTGCCAGTGGACGTAGTGATGGCCACAAGCATAGATTGCTTTAAAAGAGGGTTAGAGAAAGATTAACGGAGGACAGGACTGTTCGTGGCTTGGAGACTAAAGGGAACTTCCACATTCAGAGGCAGTAAACCTCTGAAACCTGGTGCTAGGAGGCAACCTTGGGGTGCTAGGGGGTAACCTTGGGGTGCTAGGAGGCAACCTTGGCCTCTGAGTCCGCTTTGGAGCCCTGCAGGGCAACTGGCTGGCCACTCTGTGAAACAGGACGCTGGTCTGTATGGACCCCTGGCCTGATATGCAGGGCTCTTCTTCTGTTCTGACGTCCTGATGGCTTTTAAACAGCTACACATCAGATGTGGCGTCCGGCTTGAGTGACGGCTATGAAGGTCTGTCTGCTGGAGAGTGCCGCGTGAAGCCTTCGGTCAAGCGCGGGCCTGGAAGGCTGCTGAGACGGCGTGCCCGACCTCGCCTGCGCATCACAAATGTGAGTGCCCTTGATGTTGCGACAGCCTTGTGGTTTGTGTGCGTGCGTGCCCACGCTCACATGAGCCCGAATTACCAGGAATTGATGAATCAGCAGGCCTATGAAGATGAGGGCTTTCTAAGGGTCAGGTTTCTTTTAATTAGCTGAATGACTGTTTCATTTAAGCAGGAGGCAGCTGTTCAAATTAGGGCAGCCAGCACGTTAAATGAACTCTTGATGTTAAAAGGAAAGGCTGTCACAAAGGTTGTTTTTTGCATGATATTTAACGATATAGAATATTCTCTGTTGGAGCATATCACTTGAACTGGGGTGTGGGGGGGAAAGACTTTAAAACAAAACAAGTTCAAGACTCACCAGTATTGTGGGAAATCCTGCTTTAAGAATATAACTGTAGACTTTAAACAAGTTCTGTCACTTCTGTGTAATTATTACTTTTAATGGAGAGCCACAATATTTTTAGCCTTCAAGACAAATCATTGGCTACCTCTGGAGAGTCAGTGTGGTGGAGTGGTTAGAGTAACAGACTAGGATCTGGAAGACCTGGGTTCGAATCCCCACTCTGCCATGAAAGCCCTTGGTGGGTGACCTTGGGCCAGTCAGTCTTCCTCCGCCTAACCTGTGGGAGGATAAAATGAAGAGAACAATGAAAACTGCTTTGAGTCTCCATTGGGAAGAAGTGGGGTATAAATGAAGAGAGAGGAAGAAGAGATTGGATTTATACCCCATGGCCCTTCACTACCCAGAGGAGTCTCAGAGCGGCTGACAAACCCCTTTCCCTTCCCCTCCCCACAACAGACACCCTGTGAGGGAGGTGGGGCTGAGAGAGCTCTGACAGAAACGGCTCTTTTTCAAGAACAGCTCTTATCAGAGCTACGGCTTGCCCAAGGTCATCCAGCCAGGTGCAAGTGGAGGAGTGGGGGATCAAACCCGGTTCTCCCGGATTAGAGTCCACGCACTTAACCACGACACCAAACTGGTATTTGAAAGAAAGGTCCTGTCTGTTCCTCCACTGGAGTAATGGAGGAGAGTGCTGTGTGACTTCTTGGTGGCTGTGTGCCCTCCAAGCGTCCCAGGCCCTGAAGTCTTTACTTGTTTTTGGCCACTGGTTAACCCAGGATGGGTGGGGGAAGAGCCACGCCCTCAGCTGGCAGCCCTGATGGCCGTTCTTCCCTGTGTGCAGATCTCAGACCAGAATGACCGGGTGGTCGAGTGCCAACTCCAGACTTACAATAACAAGATGGTCACCTTTAAGTTTGACCTGGATGGGGACAGTGCAGAGGAGATTGCGTCCGTCATGGTAAGGCTGTGAGGATTTTGCTTGGGGTAGAGGTGTGTGTGTGTGTGGGGGGGCTGTGGCAGAAATGGGCCTCCTCAGACCTGTTTCGACTCCTCCACCTTCCCCCAAACACAGGTACACTCCATTCCTGTCATCCACAGGTTGCCAAGGAGTTCATCCTGAAATCAGAGCAGGATGGGTTCATCCGACGAATCCACGATATAATCCAACGTGTGGAGACCTTCCTGTGCAAAGAGGGGGAGAGCAAAGACCAGGAGGCGGCGGGCAGCCCAGAGGTGCAGGGCCTCTCCTCTCCTCTCGCTGGTGGTGGCTTCTCGGTGAGTGACGTAGCTGGCCAGTGCAACTCCCCCAAGCTCTGCGCTTCTGTGGTTGCAAGGAAACCTGGCCGGGATCCCTTTGGGGAGCCGGAAGTGCAGAGGGGTTTCTTAAGGGACCTTACGTTCCCTTTCCTTGCCCCCACCAACCGAGGGGCGTATTGGAACCAAGGGGAGGTCTCCTCCTTCCGTCACTGCCTCTCCGGTCAGGTCAGGAAGCCACATCCCTTGAGTGGGGGCATCAGAGGGAGGGGAGTGGTATCTTGTGACCAGTGTTCCCTCTAAGCTGAGTTAGTGTGAGCCAGCACGAGGCTCCCCCGCTCCGAGGGGTGAGTACACTTGGCAACCCTAGGTTTTTTAGCCTCTGGCTCACACATTTTTGTCTTAGCTCAGGAAGGAGGGCTCCAGAGCCAACTAGTTTATGCAGCAGCCCAATCGCTCGCTCACAACTTTAGTGCCAGCAGCTCACCAAGTAGGATTTTTGCTCACAAGACTCTACATCTTAGAGGGAGCATTGCTCACAGAAGGGGTGTGTGTGTGAGCATTATTTTCAAGATTTCAGGCTCTCACCACTGGGAGGAGGGAGGGGTGTTGGAGGAGGCAGTTGTGGCTTCCCCTTTCTCTGAATGCCAACAGAAACGGCCTCCTTGTTGTCTCCTTTCAGGGCCAGCTGCAAGGCCTTTCGCGCTCCATCTCCTCATCCTCATCTCTGAGCGGTATGTAGCCCCACAACCTGCCCCTCCCCCAGATTAGCATTCCTATGTTCTCCTTCAGGATTGCATACAACTGCTCACTTTCATCAGGGTCAAGAATTCAAAGTTAAAAAAAGAGGAATCTTGTTGCACCTTAAAGACTAGCAGGTTTGTTGTGGCTAATGGGCTGGAGCCCGCTCTCGTCAGATGCGTGAAGCCCAGGGCTATTTTTGGGCAGGAACGCACAGGAACGGAGTTCCGGCTGGCTTCTGAGTTGGCCACGCCCAGCAGGAACTCATTAGCATAATAGGCCACACCCAACAGCAGAAGCTCATTAGGATTGGCTACATTAGGGGGGTGTGGCCTAACATGCAAAGGAGTTCCTGCTACAAAAAAAGCCCTGGGTTTGGACAACAAACAAGGTAAACAGAATAAGAAGCAAAGGTTGGTTTGGCTGGATGAGCACACTTCTGGTAACATGGGGGTGTGGCCTAATATGCTAATGATTTATGCTGTCGGGGGTGTGGCCTAATATGCTAATGAGTTTCTGCTATTGGGTGTGGCCTATTATGCTAATGAGTTCCTGCTGGGCTTTTTCTACCAAAAAAGCCCCTCAGTTGGCAGCTACAGATGCTCTAGCGGGGACACGCAAGGGACTTGCAGGGCCAGGGGGCAGTGGCAAGGGAGGGGGGCGTGGAGCCCGGCAGGGATGGTCGTGTGTGTGTGTGGGTGGGGAGGGGTTCAGGGAGCCACATCAGGCCAGGAGCGGCAAGAGCGGGGAGGGGGCAGGGAGCCCAGCAGCGACGGGGGTGGGGAGGTGGGCTGGGGGTACCGGCAAGGATGCCAGGGGTTGTGGTGGGCCTGGCAGCTACGGAGGGCCGCCTGGCGTTCGTGGCGTGCAGGAGAAGGATGCCTGGCATGGGTGGCAGCTGTGGAGGACCACCTGATGCCAACACCCCTGTGACTGGCCCTGTGGGACCCACTGGAGCAGGTGAGGACAGGGGCAGAGGCGCCTTCTGCTGGTACCGGCTCCGCGGGGCGGATGGGGGGAGGGAGCCCGGGTCCCGGTTGCCGTGGCCTCACCCCCACCCCCAGGAGCTTCTTTGAGTGCTGTGGGGTGGGGTGGGGGGGCTCTGAGTCCTGTGTTGATAGAAGAGGGAGGTACCCTTTTAAAAGGGGAGGGGAGTTAACCCTCAGTGTATTTTTTCAATGTTTTCAGGTTTTTCTGCAAATCTGGGGGGGTGTCTCTCAAAAATATCTGTTTTGTCAGTGTGGGCCTGGTCCACAGATTTAAGGATCCTCAGTTGATGAGGGGCGTAGAGAGAGAAAATTGTGAATGGTGGGGCCACAAGCAATGTTCCCTCTAAGCTGTGGAGTCCTTTGAGCAAAAATTCTACTTTGTGAGCTCCTGACATTAAAGTTGTGAGCAGGTGATTTGGCTACTGCATAAATTAGTGTGTTCTGGAGCCCTCCTTCCTGAGCCGAGACAAAAATGTCTGCGCTGGAGGCTACAAAACTGTGAGCTAGCTCACACTCACTCAGCTTAGAGGGAACACTGGCCACAAGGCTATGGAAGGCTATGCCTCTTGACCCTGCAATTAATCTTCCCTATGTCCACATACATGCATCTACCAATTGTGGATGCATTTCAAGAATCTGCTGAAGTGGGCTCCTTACAAGAAAGGTATTCATCCTCATACTGCTACAAAATCTTATTTTGGTTTGTTTTGACACAGCCATCCCTCTGGATTGCATCTTTAATTTCGTTGTACTATGTACAATGACAATAAAGTATATTATTATTATTATCAAATAAATGTAGCAGCAAAATTTTAGAACAACAAAAGGTCATGATGCTTATCTGGAAATGGACTGGATTTTGTGACAACTCTGGTTCAGTTCAAAAGGTCCTGTCCTGTCCAGCGCGAGCTGTGGCTAAGCCACGGCTCTCTAGGTGTGAGTCAACCACGCTTAAATCATCTTTATTCAACTTCACACGCATTCACAAGATCATTTACTCACAATCGTCCAAACAGCTGTGTGGAAAGTTACATCTTGTGATCTCGGCTAGTTCAATAGCCGCGGTGAGAGAAAAGATGGGCTTCCCCTCTCCTTGCAATAAGGGTTGATGGACAAAGAAACGGAAAAGAACAATAAACTCCTATCTTTGCGCCTCTGAGCTCAGGAAATTACTCTTAATGAGCCAGTCAGAGGGAAGCTTCTGGGACTAACTGTGGACTCCAATTCCCAGGGTGCAACTACTCTTAAAGGTACATTAATGCTGGCTGGGGCAGCACAGGTCCTGTTTTCTTTTTGGTTTCTCCACACTTTGGACAGAACTTCAGCTGTCATGTCCCTCACCCATATTAATACAACCCAGGGGAGTTTGTGCCATGAAAACAGATTTCTGGTTTTGTATGAGTTGCCAGTAAGTGACATAAAATGGTAGCTAATGTAAAAGTGTGAAGGAATAGAAATAAAATTGGCCAAAGAAAACAGACAGGAGGGAAATGCCATCCCAGCCATGGAAGAAAATGAAAAAAATATGTATTCTTTCATCCTTATTTTTATGCCTATTGGGTTGTTTATTGCATCTTGGAGCGTACTCCATCTGAACTGCATAGTTGTGCCTGGAGAGCTTTGCCCTTAGTTGAGGGTGTGATTATGGGGCTTCTCCTGGTGCTGGCTTGGTACAAGATCAGAATGAAACCAGAGTCCAGTGTTCCCTCTAAGCTGCAGAACCTTGTGAGCAAAAATTCCACTTTGTGAGCTCCTGGCATTAAAGTTGTGAGCAAGCAGTTTGGCGACTGCATCAACTAGCTTGATCTGGAGCCCTCCTTCCCGAGCTAAGGCAAAAACCTGTGAGCCGGAGGCTAAAGAACTGTGAGCTAGCTCACACTAACTCAGCTTAGAGGGAACACTGGACCAGACCAACATGTTCCAGTATTAGTGTTTGGATAACAGAGACCTACAGGACACAGGAGAAGAGAAAGACACCCTTGGCCTTTGGCTAAAGTCTGGGATAAGTATCCTAATAAGCCATCCCCATTCATTTCTCTTCTTGGCTCAAGTTCTAGAAACTCCTGGTTTTATTCCAGTGGCAGTCTTGAGGGGGGGGGGATTTTCACTTCAGAAAATTACAAAGCACCCTATTTATTTAAAACACTTATATGCTGCCTTTCTAGCCAAATAGGTACTCCAGTGTGGCGAACATCCGCCATTAAAACATTTAAACATTAAAAACAGCATTTAAAGTGTGTGTGTTTGTGTGTGTGTGTGTATACTTAACAATACAACACAACAACAACGCTGTTGGGTGTGGCCTATTATGCTAATGAGTTCCTGCTGGGCGTGGCCAACTCGGGAGCCAGCCGAAACTCCGTTCCTGTGCGTTCCTGCCCAAAAATAGCCCTGCTTGGATTAAATTATATGGTATAATTAGATATTGTTCACTTAGCTGTTCTGCAAGAGACGCTCAGTATAGGCTTATGTACTGTTGGTGCTTAATGGCAGTAAGGATACTTTTGGATGTTCCCTGCATTTAAATGTTGTGGAGGTGGGGGTCTTATCTCCTGGGCAGAATTTTAAAAAACCTTTCAGCATTCAGCATTGTTGGTCTGCTGTTCATTGAGTCAGATCCAGGGGTTATTGGACCAAGCCATGAGTTCCTGCTGTTGGGTGTGGCCTATTATGCTAATGAGTTCCTGCTGGGCGTGGCCAACTCGGGAGCCAGCCGGAACTCCATTCCTGTGCGTTCCTGCCCAAAAATAGCCCTGCTTGGATTAAATTATATGGTATAATTAGATATTGTTCACTTAGCTGTTCTGCAAGAGACGCTCAGTATAGGCCTATGTACTGTTGGTGCTTAATGGCAGTAAGGATACTTTTGGATGTTCCCTGCATTTAAATGTTGTGGAGGTGGGGGTCTTATCTCCTGGGCAGAATTTTAAAAAACCTTTCAGCATTCAGCATTGTTGGTCTGCTGTTCATTGAGTCAGATCCAGGGGTTATTGGACCAAGCCATGTGCCATAAGCAGGGGTCATTTCGTAGAAAAAGAGCTAGGGGGACTCATTAGCATAACTCATTAGCATATGCTACACCCCCTGACATCACCGGAAGTGTGTCCTCCCCACAGCC
>NW_015176023.1:7166-24244 GCF_001447785.1 Gekko japonicus | reverse complement strand
TAGCAGTTCGAAAGCAAGAAATTGCAAGTAGATAAATAAGCCCCACTTCAGTGGGAAGGTAAACAGCGTTCCGTGCGCCTTGGTGTTTAGTCATGCCGGCCACATGGCCATGGAAACGTCTTCGGACAGCGCTGGCTCTTCGGCTTTGAAACGGAGATGAGCACCGCAACCCTAGAGTCGGATTCGACTGGCTTTCGAGCAAGGGGACCTTTACCTTTACCTTTTTAAGACCACAGCAATGCATAGACAGGAATGACACTGCAGGGAATCGCACGCTAAGCTCAGAAACCAGATGAGGTTGGGCCATGTTGACAGGGGCTTAGACTGCGCTGGGGGAGGGTTTCAGTGGATTCTGCAGTCCCCGTCCAGCCCTCAAATCCACATCCTAAAAGGGATGACTCTCCTCCTCCCCTGTGTCTTTACCAAATAATCTATATTCTTGGGAAATCAAGAATTCTGCGAGCAGAATGAATTACTTTAAACCCTAAGAGCTTATACCCACACCCCACACAGATGTGCTGGATGTGCATTACTCGGTAGCACAGTTTTTATTCTACTGTAGTACAAAATGTGTAGGGGTGTGTGTGTGTGTGTGTGTGTGCAGACTTGGCTGTGCTGGCAGGGGGTGCATTTTGCCACAGGGCCAGCGAGAGCCAGCCTCCCTCCCCTGCCTGCTTTCCAGCCGGGCGTTCGTTCACCTGGGGCTTTGCATTTCTCTTTGCAGGTGCCCCTAGCATAGCTGCACAGACCTGGACCTCTCGCCCCGCGGTGCCAGCGACTCCTCCCTACCTGCTCCCAGTGTCCCAACCGATCCCCCCACCAGGCGCCCTCCCTCCTCCCGTGTCCCTCGCTTTACCCACTGTCCCCTCTGTTGGCACTACTGGGCACACACCCCCTCTCCCTCTCTGGACCTCCTCTCCTTCCCCTTCACCATCCCTGTTCTCTCTTGCCAATGTCTTCTCCCTAGCCGTGATGAGTGTGGCCCAGTCGCTTCTGCCAGCTGTTTCTGGAGTCCCTGCCCAGGCAGGCCCTGTCTACACCTCCCCTGTCCCACAGTCACCAGGGCCCTGCCCACCCAGCCAGGCTGCTGCCCATTTCATCTACCCGGAGACGGTGCCTCCCACTCAACCGGCCCCACTGGCCAATGGGCTCTTTGGGCCGCAGGCGTCTCCGCTGCCCTCCGACACCTCTGCTGCGGAGAGTCCTGACAACAGCCTGGTAAGCCGGGCTGGAACGGGGGTGTCTTTGCCTGTGGGTGGTGGGGCGGGGACAGACCGAGAAGGCACGGCCTCCCAACCTCGGCATTTCGTATAAGGAAAACGTATATAAAATGTTCCACAGATGGTATTGGTCACCGGATAAATTAGCTAAACGTTTTTCTGGGTATTCCAACTTATGCTGGAAATGTAAAACGAATATTGGGACCTTTTACCATATGTGGTGGAAATGTCGTAAAATACAAGGCTATTGGGAAATGGTGCGGAAAATAATTCAAGAAATTCTAGAAAAAAAACTTAGCACTAAAACCAGAAATATATCTGTTAAATATAATCCCAGATAGATATAATGTGCAAGAATCGTGTCTATTAGTTTATATAATAACTGCTGCTCGACTATTATTGGCTAAAAATTGGAAATTTGGAATAATACCCTCTAGAGTAGAACTGATGTATAAGATACTAGAATTAGCACAAATGGATAATTTCAGTTTGACATTACAAAATCAAAACGAGAAGGTACATGCGGAGAGATGGTTAAAGGTGTATAAATGGTTAGATAACTTGTTAAGTGTTTAATGACTCTACTATATATGTAAGGATTACTGATGGAATGTCTGATTTGTAAAACTGAAAATTTAAAAAAAATTGCGAAGAAAAAAAGAAAAGAAGGAAGAGCAGTTGCCAAGTTACAGGAATGGGCATTGGTGCTCTGCCCGGCTGGCCTGCTTGCTGGCCGTTGGGATGGAGTGGCCGAGCTTGGGCAGAATTTCTCCGCTGTCAGCAACTGCTTGGCTGGCCTTGGGGGAAGCTTCATCACCCTCATTCCTGCATCTCTGCAACACAGATAATAAGAACGGGGGCTTCGACGATGCAGGGGATCCTGCCCCCCCCTATAGTAGAACTTTAAGATACCTTAAGCTGGAGCTTGAAACGTCGACGCGGTTACCTCTTCAGAATAGAGACCTCTTGCTCTCCCCCCCAGCCCCAAGCCAGCCCTGGTGGTTTTTAATCTCGTGGGCTGGTGGCAGCAGCAGCTCTGATCGCCCAGACGAGCCTGACCTTCTCGGAGTCTGGAAGCAAAGAGGGCTGGTATCGGGACAGGAGACCACCAGTCCAGGCAGGGGCTGCTGCACAGAGGGAGGGGGGTGGCGTGCCCCCTCTGCTCCTCTCGCACCTTGGAAACCCCACGAGGTGGAACAGGACGGGGCCGCCCACTGAACGGCACACATGTGAGCACGCACGAGGTTGTGGCGGACGGTTAAGAAGGCCACGGAAATAAAATGTGCACACCCTCCCAGGAGAGAACATGGAATATCTCCCATCAGTCATCTGAAGCTATCAAATTGGCCTGTAGGTGGGGGTGTGTGGAGGAGGAGGAGGAGGAGATGGGATTTATACCCTGCCCTTCACTACCCGAAGGTGTCTCAGAGCGGCTCACAAACTCCCTTCCCTTCCCCTCCCCACCACAGACACCCTGTGAGGCAGGTGGGGCTGAGAGAGCTCTTGACAGAAACGGCTCATTTTCAAGAACAGCTCTTATCAGAACTATGGCTTGCCCAAGGTCATCCAGCCAGGTGCACGTGGAGGAGTGGGGAATCAAACCTGGTTCTCCCTTCACTCCCCAAAGGTGTCTCAGAGCGGCTGACAAACTCCTTTCCCTCCCCCTCCCCACAACAGACACCCTGTGAGGCAGGTGGGGCTGAGAGAGCTCTTGACAGAAACGGCTCATTTTCAAGAACAGCTCTTATCAGAACTACGGCTTGCCCAAGGTCATCCAGCCAGTTAAACGGCTCTTTTTTCAAGAACAGCTCTTATCAGAACTACAGCTTGCCCAAGGTCATCCAGCCAGGTGCAAGTGGAGGAGTGGGGGAATCAAACCCGGTTCTCCCAGATTAGAGTCCGCGCACTTCACCACTACACCAAACTGGTGTGCGTGTGTCTTATATCTTTTTGGGGTATCCCGTAGTTGCCCCTCTTCATCCCGGTTCCTGAGGATGCTGCCGGCAGAGCACCTGGCTCTCACCGCTCGTGTGACTTGCTGCTGGGTCAGGAGGCCCACGGCCTGAGCTCAGTCTGCTGCCCGGGGACCACGAGGCCACCTGCTGTCCTGGGAGGGAGGGGCCCTGGAGGGCAGGAGGCAGGAGGCAGGCAGTCAGAGGAGGGCACAAAGGGAGTGAGTGCCCTGGCCCACCACTCACTCTCTCTCTCTCTCTCTCTCTCTCTCTCAACAGGCAACCTCTTCCGCCTTCCTCCATTCCGGTTCACACCTCGTTGGATCGGATTCTCCTGCCCCCACCTCCCACCTCGCCCGGCTCTTCCCCATCAGTGAAGGTGAGGAGGGACAGGAGGGTGTGTGGGGCTGTGGCCCTGGGATTTGGGGGCCTGGGGCAAGGCCCGAGTCGGGAAGCCTTTTCTGTTCCCTAATAAAAGGCCAGATGGCGAACGACCTTCCCACAAGTGGGGACTGTAGGCGTCAGTCTGCCTGGTGTCTTCCAGGGGTGTCACGTTAAAAATCCACATAGACAACATGATGATTTTTTGCTGCTGGTAGGAGAAATGTTGGCTTGAAGCTCAACATCAAAAAAACTAAGATCATGGCATCCAGCCCCATCACACCCTGGCAAATAGAAGGGGAAGTCGTGGACGTAGTGACAGACTTCACGTTCCTGGGATCCCAGATCACCGCAGACTGTGACAGCAGCCATGAAATTAAAAGACGCCTGCTCCTTGGGAGGGAAGCGATGGCGAACCTAAACAGCATGATAAAAAGTAGAGACATCACCCTGCCAACAAAAGTCCGCATGGTCAAAGCAATGGTATTCCCAGTAGTCATGTATGGCTGCGAGAGTTGGACTATAAGGAAGGCCGAGCGCCGAAGAATAGATTCTTTTGAACTATGGTGCTGGAGAAGACTCTTGAGAGTCCCTTGGACTGCAAGAAGATCAAATCAGTCAATCCTATAAGAAATCAACCCTGACTGTTCCCTGGAAGGCCAGATAATGAAATGGAAGCTCAGATACTTTGGCCCCACCCAATGAGAAGGGAGCCCTCACTGGAGAAGAAGACCCTGATGCTGGGAAAGATTGAAGGTCAAAGAAAGAAGACGTGGACGGCAAAGGATGAGATGGTTAGACAGTGTCATCGATGCAACGAACATGAAGTTGAGCCGACTTCAGAGGACGGCGGAAGACAGGAGGGCCTGGCGTGATCTGGTCCATGGAGTCGCGAAGAGTCGGACTCGACTGTGCGACTGAACAACAACAACAACAACAATGGAGAAATGTTGAATGTTTATTTTGAAATTATAGTAAGCCTAAGAAAAACAGTTATTTCTTGTTCTCCCCCCTCCCACTACGGCACAGATTCCCACGGGAGGTCTGCAATGTTCCCTCTAAGCTGTGGAGTCCTGTGAGCAAAAATTCTACTTTGTGAGCTGCTGGCATTGAAGGTGTGAGCGAGCGATTTGGCGACTGCATAAATCAGTTTGCTCTGGAGCCCCGTCCCTTCCTGAGCGAAGACAAAAATGTGTGAGCCGGAGGCTAAAAAACTGTGAGCTAGCTCACACTAACTCAGCTTTAGAGGGAACACGGGAGGTCTCCCCTCCCCTCTCCTCCCCACAGTAACCGTGCCCATCTGCTCTCCTCCACCTCTAGAGCCCAAGCCACAGATCCTGGGCCGCTTCTGCGTGACGCCAACCCGGGATGTGCCCCCTGAGATCCCTCCGAAGGCCGACGGGCCCACCTCCTCCAGCGCCTCAGAGTCGGGCAGCGAGTCTCCAGGCGGGACCCCAGTCCAGGAGGCAGAGGAGGGCACCACGCCGGTGGCGGAAGGAGAGGGGGAAGGGGATGCCCATTCCAGCACCCACGTCTGGGTGAACTACCTGTACAGCACCTCCTATCCGAGCAGCGACGATACGGACAGTGCTGAAGACGACGACGTCTGGGAGGAGCTGCAGCTCTTGCGCCAGAAGTGAGCGGAGGGCGAGGGGCCCCCCTTTCCCCACTGCTCCCTGACCCCCCCACCCCCACCACCCCGGACTGACGCCTCCCCTTCCTTCTCTCTCCCTTCTGCCCAGGCACCTGTCTGAAGTAGAGATGCTCCAGGCCCAACAGAAGCAAGAAATTGAGGAACTGTATGCCCGCCTGGGCAAGGTGCCGCCTCCTGGCATCGTGTGCCCAGCCGCCATGCTCTCCAGCCGCCAGCGCCGCCTCTCCAAAAGCAGCTTCAGCCTCTTCCCGCGGCGCAACAGTCTGCAGCGCCTGGACATGGGGCAGCCCCAAGGTGAGTGTGACCGGGAAAGGGGAGGAGAACCAGAAAAGGCTGAGCACGCCACGAAAAGATTCAAACTGAGCACTCCATAAATTTAACCAGGGGTCATTTTGTAGAAAAAGAGGTGCAGGAGCCTATTAGCATAACTCATTTGCATATGCCACACCCCCTGACATCACCGGAAGTGTGTCAGAAGGCAACACCCACCGCTCAGGCTCCACTGGACTGTTTTGGATTGCTAGCTATTGGGGGGGACGGGGACGTGCAGATCTGTCCTCGCAGAGGAGGGAGAGCTTGTACCTGAATAAAACTTGGTCTTAAAGGTGCCACTGGACTGTTTTGGACCGGGGGACCGGGGGGGGGGGCTCTGAAACTTACCTGGCTGCTTCTTGCTCTGACTGAGGGCTGCTGGGAGCAGGGGGTGGAGCTTGTTGCATGTGCCCGCCCCCTGGGCTCTTTACTGCCGGAGCTCCGCTCCTGTGCGCTCCTGCAGGAAATGACCCCTGAATTTAACAAAAATATACACAAAACCCCTCATTCACAGAATGGACACTGAGATGTTCACCTGTGGAGTAAGTGGTGATAAATATTCTTCAGATACAACATGGGCAACGCATCAAGATGTACGGTATTTCATATGCCCCTGGATTTAGGCCCAGTCTGCAATGCTGAAAGCTCCAATGGAGTGCTCAGGTACTAATAGAAAAGAATCAGCTGAATTCTGAATTTTACCACTGAGGAAGGCTTGCAGCCGAAATGTGTTTGGTATTGGTTCTTGTATATGGATATAATTTGTACCTTTTGGACCTGTATTTATAATATTGGATATTTGTCTTTATATTAGGGTTAGGTACCTATATGCAGAACCATAGGATTGCAGTTTTAAATGATATTTTAGCACTTTTGAATGTATAATTAAACTATATATTATATTTTGTGCATTAGCACTACGTGCCTGGCTGTATTTTAGGGGTTTTTTGCCGCACCCCCAAGGTGGCTCACTCCCGTACACACCCCCCCCCCATCCTACACCCAGTGAAAGCAGAATCTGGTAAAGAGGACACGGCAGCTAGCGAATGACGCGAGGCGTACCACTTTGAGAGCCAGACGCATTTTGCTGAAGTTGTGATTACAAACGTTAGAAAAACTGGGAAAGTTATCCGCCTTACAAAGCTCCAGAAAGCAAGTTTTTGAGGCAGAGAAATCCCCCCCCCATGCGTCCTGAATACGTCAGTGCCCAGTGAAAAAGCGTTTGGCATCTGTGGATGGTGCAGGTGGCTGGGAATTTAAGCTGTCGTGCCATCCCCATTTTTCATAGCCATCTGTGAGATCACATGCTCGACTTGGAGCGTCAAGATGTGTCCGAAGACCCATATTTGTTGCAGATAATGGGGACATCACGAGTAGGTGCTTTCGAAACATTGTGTGTTGTATATTCTGCTGTGTGCTTAAGGTGGGCAGCCGCGTTGGTCTGAAGCAAGAGAGCAAAGTTCGAGTCCAGTGACACCTTGAAGACCAACAAAGTCTTATTCAAGACGTGAGCTTCTGTGGAATTACAGATCATAGTTGCAGGGCTCTTTTTGTAGAAAAAGCCCAACCGGAACTCATTAGCATAATAGGCCACACCCAACAGCAGAAACTCATTAGCATAGTAGGCCACACACCTGACAGCACAGCTCATTAGCACATTAGGCCGCACCCCCATGTGACCAGAAGTGTGGTTATCCAGCCACACCCACCTTTCCCTTCTTATTCTGTTTACCTTGTTTGTTGTCAAAACCCAGGGTCTTTTTTTGTAGCAGGAACTCCTTTGCATGTTAGGCCACACACCCCTAACGTAGCCAATCCTAATGAGTTTCTGCTGTTGGGTGTGGCCTGTTATGCTAATGCAGTCCTGCTGGGTCTGCTGGGCGTGGACAACTCGGGAGCCAGCCGGAACTCCGTTCCTGTGCGTTCCTGCCCAAAAATAGCCCTGCATAGTTGTATATATAGATGGTGGCTTGTTAAATTAGCATGCAAAACAGTGAAGATGTTTTTCAACAGATCGAAAGAATGACAAGCTTGGTTTCTGGTTACCATCTGTTTGGGTTCAACTAACCCTGTTGACTCCCCCGCAGGGATCATGAGGAGGAATTCTGTCAGCGGCGGGAGCAGCAGTCTCTCCCAGGAGCTGCGGCAGAGCAAGGGAGTGACCTTTGCCAGTGACGTCGGATGCCTGGTGAGACATGACTCACGGGGTCAGTTGGTGGCTGCGGGGGCGAGTGCACGCATGTCTGCTCAGAAGGAGGAGGCCCCACTCTATTCAGTGGGCTTACTCCCAGGAAAGTGCCCTTAGGCTTGTGGCGCCTGAGCCCTGTGCTGGGCAGGCTAGAGAGGGAACCTCCTGTGACCTGCCTTGGCCTGGGAGGAAAGGCGGCGTCATCGGGTCCTGGGGCGGTTGGTTGGCTGGTATCCTGTTTTGGAAGGATGGAGAGTTTGGGTAAAGGCAGAGAGATGAGTTAAGAACATAAGAGACGCCAATGTTGGATCAGGCCAAAGGCCCACCCAGTCCAACACTCTGTGTCACACAGCGGCCAGAAATACCAGGTGCCATCAGGAGGTCCAGCAGTGGGGCCAGGACACAGAAGCCCTCCCACTGTTGAACCCCCCCCCCAAGCACCAAGAAGACAGAGCATCCCTTGCCCCAGAGCCCCTATCTATACCTTGTGGCTCATAGCCACTGATGGACCTCTGCTCCAGATGCTTATCTCATTCCCTTTTGAAGCCGTCCATGCTTGTAGCCGTGGCAGTGAATTCCAAGTGTTAATCACTCTTTGGGTGAAGAAGTACTTCCTTTTATCCGTTCTAACCCAACCGCTCAGCAATTTCATGGAGTGCCCACGAGTTCTTGTCTTGTGAGAAAGGGAGAAAAGTACCTCTTTCTCTACCTGCTCTTTCCCATGCATAATCTTATAAACCTCAATCATGTTACCCCTCAGTCGTCGTTTCTCCAAGCTAAAGAGCCCTAAGCGCTTTCACCTTTCCTCATAGGGGAAGTGTTCCAACCCTTTTATCATGCAAGTTGCCCTTTTCTGCACTTTTTCCAAAGCTATAATATCCTTTTTAAGGTGGGGTGACCAGAAGAGCATCTCTCTTTCTCGAGTTATTCAGTGCCAAAGATTTCCACACTGAGAACTTCTGCAGGTTAAACTGAAGAAATCCATTGGTACCACACCAGAGCCCAACTCTATGATCTTGATTTGATTTGATTTATTAAATTTTTACCCTGCCCTCCCGGCTGAGGGCGGCTCACATAAAAACAACATAAAATGTACAATAGTATAGAATAAAAAATAAAAAGGTAAAGGTTCCCTTGCTCAAAAGCCAGTCGAGTCCGACTCTAGGGGTGCGGTGCTCATCTCCATTTCAAATCCGAAGAGCCAGCGCTGTCCGAAGACGTTTCCGTGGTCATGTGACCGGCATGACTAAACGCCAAGGCGCACGGAACGCTGTTACCTTCCCACTGAAGTGGTACCTATTTATCTACTTGCAATTTCTTGCTTTCGAACTGCTAGGTTGGCAGGAGCTGGAACTAGAGACAGGAGCTCACTCCGTCATGCAGCAACTCGGGTCTCGAACTGCTGAACTACTGACCTTCCACAGCCTGCAGTTCACGTCTTAACCCCTTGAGCCACCGCAGCTCCAGAATAAAAATTAAACAGCATCAATTAATACAAGTGACAGTTCTAAAACCATAAAACATAATAAAGTGCTAGTAGTGATGATTTCACAGTGGTGGTTGTTGCTTAGTTCTCTCATCTTGCATTTTCCTGACAAATAATACAAACGGTATATACCACCGCATCCATAAACTTAATGATAGTTCATTTTCCCCAGTCGGAAAAACATTCACATTAAATTTGGGACTCCTTGTGACCAGCTGCAGAGGGGAAAGTGGTGAATGTTGCTTCTTTCGCCGTCTGGCCCATACATCAGAGAGCCGTGGAAGGGACAGTTTTGTCCAATTAAGCGCTCCCCTTGGCTCAGCCAGCCACAAGGGAGCCATCCAAAAGTGGCTCATTTAAACCAGCCTGCCTTTCCACACTGTGCCGTACAGTGGCCTGTTAGCCTGAATAGATTCTGATCCAGTTTTCCTTGCTGAAGGGGGGCACGGAGGAAGAGACTGCGGTTTGGCGGGGGCGGGGCAGTCTGCGGCCATTCCTTCTGCCGTTTGTCCTGTCCTCCATTTGTTATCCCCCGCCACCCCAGACACATCTTAGATGATAAGGACCTCTCACGCTGGGATCCTTCTACTTCGTAAACTGATGGCGCGATATAGAAATGATGCAGGTTTTCAGTGGGTTGCCCACTGTTATGAATTAGTAAAGGTAAAGGTCTCCCTTGCTCGAAAGCCAGTCGAATCTGACTCTAGGGTTGCGGTGCTCATCTCCGTTTCCAAGCCGAAGAGCCAGCGCTGTCCGAAGACGTTTCCGTGGTCATGTGGCCGGCATGACTAAACACCGAGGCCGTGCACGGAACGCTGTTCCCTTCCCACCGAAGTGGTCCCTATTTATCTACTTGCAATTTCTTGCTTTCGAGCTGCTAGGTTGGCAGGAGCTGGAACTAGAGACGGGAGCTCACTCCGTCTTGCGGCATACTCGGGTCTCGAACGGCTGAACGACTGACCTTCCGCAGCCTGCAGTTCAGTGTCTTAACCCCTTGAGCCACCGCAGCTCCTATACTGTTATGAATTGCAAGTCAATAAATATGTTAATCACTGCCCTGTCATTAAAGTAGAGAGGATGCTATCACACCTGAAATTGTGGGGGGGGGGCAGGGAGAAAGAAAGGAACCAGGTAGGGCCTTATGTCTACAGGAAGGGCAGTGACAGAGTTATCAAATACTGCTGAACGTCATGCTGAGCTCAAATTCCCACTTAACGATAAAGCTCCTTGGCTAACCATGAGCCAGTGTTAGTTTAACCTGCCTCACAGTGGAGTTCCCTGTGCCCCAGTTACGCAGCTCCGAGTTCCCCAGAGGGTTAATGGCTAAACTGCAAACACAATAAAGAAGTTCCATCATATACATCCCTCTCTCTCTCTCTCTCATACTGTTTCGACAGGGAGGGAAACATTTGTCGTAAGTAAGGATTGAAGGCCTGCAACAAAAATGCGTAGGCAGCTGGAATCTTTTGAGAAAGGCAATCCAAAACGATAACCAGCAATCCAATCCCTGATGCACATGGGGTACAAACAAATTAGTAGGAAAGGGGTGCTGTTAAATTGGCAACAGATAATGTACTAAAAGGAGCTGCAGTGGCTCAAGTGGTTAAGACGCTGAACGGCAGGCTGTGGAAGGTCGGTAGTTCAGCAGTTCAAGACTCGGGTGTGCCGCATGACGGAGTGAGCTCCCGTCTCTAGTTCCAGCTCCTGCCAACCAAGCAGTTCGAAAGCAAGAAATTGCAAGTAGATAAATAGGTACCACTTCAGTGGGAAGGTAACAGCGTTCCGTGCACGGCCTTGGTGTTTAGTCATGCCGGCCACATGACCACGGAAACGTCTTCGGACAGCGCTGGCTCTTCGGCTTTGAAGCAGAGATGAGCACCGCAACCCTAGAGTCGGACTCGACTGGCTTTCGAGCAAGGGAACCTTTACCTTTCAATGTACTAAAGGGAGGTTTCCTCCCCCATCTCCAAGGCCTGGAAAAAGGAATGGGCTTTTGCGTGTGTGCGGTCAAGCCCCAAGCCCTATAACTGAATCCGGAAACAGTCTTCCAAATGTGCACAGGCTCCCGACCACTCTGGCTTGTGCAGAAATTCCTGCTCTAGATGCACTTGATGCATCTTTGCTGCTTTCCCCTTTGACCTACCTTTTAGATCATTGGCTGCCTGGATGTGGCGCGAGCCCTGCTTTGGAACCTGTGCAGATAGGTAGCTATTACCAGCTGCGCGCTGCTGCCTTGCTTCACCTCTTTGGCCTCTTGCCTTCCCCTTCTTGAATGGTACATTGCAAAGTGTGTGTGTGTGAGAGAGCATCTGTAACATTTGCATCTTAATCTGCGTGTTCTAGTATTCAATATTGTCACTTTGTACCAGATATTACTTTTTAGGGCATTAATCATTTCCCTCAATAAAGCTTTCTCTGACTTCACCATCAAGTACTGAGTAGTAGCGCCACTAGCAAGTTTGTCACTTTGTCAAATGACCCTTTGGTTGCAGCTTGCACTGGCCATTGCCAATATTTCTCCCTTATGCTGAAGCTACCTTAGTATGAATTGGGACCAAACCGGAGAGCAGACCCATTCACACGGACTGGTGTGTCTACAGCACGCCAGTATTCCCCAACCACACACACTAACAGGTAGGGATAGTCTTGTTAGCAGTAGAATTTCTACTCAATGTTTTACCATCTGAGGTTAATTCCCATGTTAAATAATAATAATAATAATATTTCAATTTACTGATCGCTCAATCCTTGCAGAGCTGCCGGCTCTGAGCGATTTACAGTTGCTCATGTGTTGACACGGGACTAACAATGATGGGGGTAAGGGAGGACAACATATATCATTTTTAATCACACACACTTCGCAGTCGACAGGGAGAGTTTGGTCAGCTGTAAGCATCAGACGTGTTCTGGCAGCATTTTCAGCGTCGCTTGATGTCGTCAGCATTTTTCTCGGTCGCAGTGCACCACTGCCACCGTCTGGCCGGAAGGGCCCATTGCAGGCTTTTCTTTGACGCTGCGTAGATCTCTCTCGGCTTTTGAGCTTACGTGCGGACCTTCCGTTTGTCGGCTAACACTTCCCACCCTCTCTAAGGAGTGGTACACATTTTATCTACTCACCGAAGCTTTCGAACCGCTGGGTGGACGGCGAGTAGATAAAATCCATGGGCCATTAGAATTTCCCCTTCTCTAAATGTTGTGCATCCTTTATTAAAATTTCACAAGCTGTTCCCAAGCCTTATCAGACATATACAAAGCTGAAGTGCTCTCTGAAGAATATAATCTGCCTTTGATGAAGAGATCTAGTCCACCTTTTAGGTTCCCAAGGTAATGTTAGAAATAACAGGTTGGATCTAATAGACTGGATGCAAACAGCCTCTTCATTGACTCTTGCCCAGTTCCCCTGCTTACCACAGTGCCCCCCCCAAAAAAAAACCCTTGGCTTTTGTTCATGCAAGTCCCCTGATCCCCAGCTTAGGGGACCCCTCACTCTTTTTTCAACAGCAGAAAAGCTGGCTGTGTCCAGTTCATTTGTTGGGGTCCATCAGCCCAAGGAGTGTAAAGTATTCATCCTGATTTGAAAAATGGACCTCTTAAAACTTTGTTCTTAAGTAGGCATAACCTTGATTCTGTAGATTATTTTGAAAACTTTTGTTCTGTTTGGCCCTTTCAACCAATAATACCTCTTTCAGTTTAACAGATTGATTTAATCCATTTATATTCCGTGAAGAATTCGGATTCCCTCAGTTTCCCCCTGACTCTTATTTCCAGCCCCATGTTTATTACAGAAGCGTTTGCCTCTCCAGAAGTCACTTGCATCCCTTTCCTTATTTTGGCTGCTCTGTATTATCCTGAGATTTCAGAGGAGAGGACATTTGCTGGCCTTCCTCTAACAAATTTCCTGTAAGCCAGATCAAAAACTTGAAAGGAATGGATACATTTACAATGGATGTTACACATTCTTGTTGGTTCCCTGTGTATTGGGACGTAGATCTGCCAATCTCAAGGGCACTTTGGTCTTTTAAATTTAACTTTTCACCCATTTGACCCTGACGTACAACTTCTTCAGTACAAAGAAAGATTAGTTGCCTGTATTAATTCTATATATAGATTCTCCGCGCCCACGGCACATGTAGCATCTAACTGTAAATATTTTACAAAGGGACTTTGTTAGTTTCTGAAAATGCAACTGAGGTGCTTTTTGCCTTTGGAATGATTTCATTTCTTCACATTTGCTAATTACTAATTCTAATGCTGTATGTTGGTTTTGTTTCTCTACTTACATTCTTTTGTTTCTGACTAGGTTGATGTAGCCAGTTATGGCTCTGAAGATATTTTATATGCTTTAATAGGTCCACTTGTATTTTCAAACTTCTTAATCTTTTTGGCAGCTGACTTTCTTTCTTTCCTTCCTCCCTCATTTATTTCAAAGATTCATCTCCCACCCAACACTTAGCCCAAAGGCTGTTGGTGGTTCCCATGTAATGCACCATAAATCAAATGCAGAAATACAGTGGAGCTTCATAAAAATCCATCCCCAAAGCCCAGAAACCCCCCCCCCCATCATCATGACAGCAGGACATTTTTTTCTTCTAAAAGGTAAAGGTAAAGGTCCCCTTGCTCGAAAGCTCATCTCCGTTTCAAAGCCGAAGAGCCAGCGCTGTCCGAAGACGTTTCTGTGGTCATGTGGCCGGCATGACTAAACACCAAGGCGCACGGAACGCTGTGACCTTCCCACCGAAGTGGTACCTATTTATCTACTTGCAATTTCTTGCTTTCGAACTGCTAGGTTGGCAGGAGCTGGAACTAGAGATGGGAGCTCACTCCATCATGCGGCAACTCGGGTCTTGAACTGTTGAACTACCGACCTTCCACAGCCTGCAGTTCAGCGTCTTAACCACTTGAGCCACCACCTAAAAACCATTACAGCCAATTTTAAAACAAATCAGTTTAAATCAGGAGATAAGAAGTAAGAGCATCAGAGCAGAATACATTTTTAAATCAATCAGCAGGCTGCAAATAACAAACAACAAAACATCAAAAGCTCTTCTTCACTTCCGGTGCTAGGAGGGCATTCCATAACTGAGTGGGATTATAGATTAGTTTTGTGCACTTTATTTTACTTTCATGGGTTTGGCTGCCTCATAATTCGGATATATTTGGGAAGCGGGATGGAGAAAGTGTATATTCTCTTTAAGATCACGAAACATCACTGCACTCCGCCTGCCTCTCTTGAAGAATGGAAGCCCAGGCTCCCAGGTGCTGCATTCAGCCTGGAAATCCCAGGGACCTGCAGCCAGCTCCACGGTCAGATTCCTGGACCGCCCATTCTGGTGGGAGCCCTCCTTGGTCTCTCCCACTCCCGCTGCCCAATAATCCTCCAGTGGGATTTTCCAGGGAGTGACAAAGTCATAGCCTGCTTGTGTCAACTAAATTAGTCTCGGCATGGCATAGCATGGCATGGCAGGATGGATGGATGGATGGCAGGATGGATGGGTAGATGGATAGATGGATGGATGGGTAGATGGATGGATGGATGGATAGATAGATGGATGGATGGCAGGGTAGATGGATGGATGGGTGGATGGATGGATGGATGGATAGATGGATGGATGGATAGATGGATAGATGGATGGATGGATAGATAGATAGATAGATAGATAGATAGATAGATAGATATAAAAAAACAGGTAAAACAATGACAACATTGTCAACCATAAAAGTGTTGCATGAGTGGATGAGTGGCTGTTGTGGCCTCTTCTCTGATGGAAGCTTGAGGGAGGGACTTCTCCGTGGGAACTGGGGTCCAGGATTCAACCTGGCACTTTCCTGCATGCAAAGCGTGTGCTCTAGCCCAGAGCTCTGGAGCCCCCTGTGGCAGCAGAAGGGCCAACTTTGTGCGTGCTTTGTGTGGCGCCTGTGCCCCTCACACATCTCCCCTTCTCTCTGCAGTAGCCGTCCTGTCTGTAGACTCTTACGTGGACTACCTCAGCCTGCTGCCCACCGCCCAAGGACAGGAGCAGACAGCCCGGGACTCTGCCCGTGAGCAACGCCCTCCGCAGTGGGAGACTGACGCAGCAGCTGCCTTGTGCCACGTGCCGCCCCCGACCGCGCCAGAGCAGTGGAAGGGACGGAGCCTGGAGGTGGCGGGACAGCCCCGGGGGGGGGGGGACTCGGCCTGCCCTGAGCGAGCAGAGAGGGGGCGGCCTCCCACTGCCAGCTGCACCCAGAAGCCACGGCCCTTTGGCTCAGGGACACCTCGTGTACCGAGGGCAGGGTGCCTGTGCCTCCAGTGCCAGCTCTCGAAGGGGGGAGGCCGTAGCAGAAGCAGGGTGGCCTGCGCCTGAGGGCAGAGCCGTTGCGCTGTGATGCAGCTCCTCCTGCTCCCAGCCAGATCGAAGCGGGTTGACGCAGATGCCGGGAAGGACGCTGGCAAAGGCAAGCCGTGCAGGTGCCTTTCTTGGCTTAGTTCCCAGAGCTCGCCACAGTCTTTCAGCCGCTGCCTTAAGGAGCAAGCCTGCAGAACGTTAAAGGGATCGGGTCCCTTTCTTGCATCCCTTGCCTCAGCCCACAGGCCGTGCTCTCGATAGCTTTGGCGCCTCGTCTTTCTGCTGTTGGTCACCTTGCCGTGGTGATGGGAACTGTGCTTGGGGGGGGGGGCTTTACTTTTACTTAAAGGGGAACCTGCAGTTTGGAGACAAGCTGTGCTGCTTTCATCTTTGTGTATGGATTTTTAAAATATATATATATATATTTTGGACAGGGAACATTTGCTGCCTCTTTTGTTTTGTTTTTCACGAGTGGAAAGTTCCCACTGAGGAACGCCAGGACATAAGGAGACTTGGCAACGACTATATCTCACGTTGTTGGTCCTAGATACACAGGTTATGGCATTATTCCGAATGTTACGAACACCCTTCACGATTTTACAGGAGGAAATGACAGTGGCACACTCCCATGCTCACTGTGGAGGGGAAACGGCCCTCGGGCACGTGCTCCTGACGCCTAGACTGCGGACAGGACTAGCCAGCACCAATGAAATGGAAAATTCCCTTCCCTTCCTTAAGCCGGTGCGTTTGACAGACAGATGCCGCATTTGGTCCACGGCCAAATGCTGCTGTAATGATTTACTCCACTCCGTAACCGAGTGAGAAAGGGAACGATGTGAGTGACAGCTTGTAAATGGGCAGGAAAGGCAGAAGAGAATACTCCAGACGGGGCCAAGGTTTGCCAGGGTCTTCCTTGTTGACGGAGTTGCTTCTTGGGGCAAAGGGAAAAAGAGAAGTGGCAGGATTCCTTCTGGAGGGGCACAAAGTCAGCTTTGCGTCCAGGAACGCCTTCGAGACCAGCCAGAGTTTCCGGGGGTGGGCGCTTGAGAGACAGAAGCGTCTGACGGAGGGAGCTCCGACGCTCAAAAGCCGACACCCTGAAACTCAGTGAAAAGTACTGGGTTTGCCGCATGGAGGACTCGGACGACGACACGCTGTAGCACACGTTTATTGTACTTAACACAGACAAAGACTGACTCTAACGGCCGACAGGGCCAACTATATACATATCCACCCAGCCACCCCCCATTCCCATTGGAGGGTTTGAATGTCCCGCCAAGGTGGCTATTGGTTGGGGCTGGGGGATCCAGGATCCGAAGTTCCCATTGTTCTAGGATCCAAGCTCTGGCCTGTCCGCGGACCCCTGGTGGCGGTCCGCGTACATAACAGACTCTATGGCATTACAGCCTACTGAGGTCCCTCCCCTCCCTAAACCTTGTCCTCTTCAGGCTCCACCCACAAATCTCCAGGAATTTCCCAACTCAGAGCTGGCAAACCTACGGGTTTCATGTGTTACTGGGGAAGGTTTCTAATTTCATGCTTTGTATGCAGAACAATGC
>NW_015176023.1:0-2717 GCF_001447785.1 Gekko japonicus | reverse complement strand
GGGCGGGGGAAAGAAGGGGGCGGGGCTTCACCACGTGACCGCCCCGCCCCCTAGAGGTTCTCTTCCGGAGCTCCGTACCTGAGAGCTCCCCCCCGACTAGAGCCCTGGGTACTTGTATGGTTTGTTTCAACTGAAGGGCCATGGCTCCATGGCAGAGCATCTGGCATGCAGAAGGCCCCAGGTTCAGTCACCAACATTTCCAGTTCAGTCAACCCTCACCCATAATAGAAGCCGCACCTGTAGCTGTATGAAAGGCATTCTCTCAGTGGCTATTGTTTGTCAACCACAGCAGTATTTCCAGCCTTCAAGCATTTGTTTCTGTCAGTAAAATGTAGGGGGAAGAGGGCATGTCAGGCCTGACAGCAGCCAATGGACAACTGGATACCATGCCACTGGCATAACTCATGCTCAGCAGCTGCTGCCCCATGAAGTGTTGTGTAGTGGTTAGTCTTCCAGACAAGGATTTGGGAGACCCAGGTTTGAATGTGAGTTGGGAAATACCTGGAGATTTTTGGGGTGGAGCCTGAGTGGTGGGTGTCGCCTCCTGACATTTCTGGTGATGTCAGGGGGTGCGGCATATTCAAATAAGTTATGCTAATGAGCTCTTGCACCTCTTTTCCTACGAAATGACCCCATATCTGCCATAAGTGACTGCAGATGGAATAGCATTGAACCTAGCAAGCGTAAATGCTCTGCACAATTGGGGAGCACAGTGGGCAGATAAATAGCATGCCAGTCGGCAGGGAATTTCAAAATTCAAAGGGGAACAGGATTTTTTTTTTTTGCAGAGCTGGCTAATTTTTGCAGTTCGATATCTAGGATTCTGCTTAACAGAGATATCAGTTTCTTATCTAACTATGCTGAAGGCATTCAGTTCTCGCATCTGTAAACTTTTATTATGCTGCATACTAATCTGCTGCTATTCACAGGTCTTACCAATTGCCTTACTCCAATCTTAGCTATATTTATTCTCAGCTACTTGTGCATCTTGACTATAATTTATTATTTATTTATTCCATTTATACACCCGGGGCAGTGAACAACATTCCAGTAAATTACAATCAGAAACAATTAAAAACTATAACAAACCCAGTAGCTATTTCAAGATGGTGCTTAAGGACCAATTCCTATCCTTACTCCATAAGAGAAGGAAGAGGAGGAGAAAGGGGAGAGGCCAGGCATGATGGAAACCGTTGCCGTCCTCAGTCGTAGGCCTGGCGGAACATCTCTGTCTTACAGGCCCTGTGGAACTGTGCAAGTCCTGAAGGGCATGAATGTCACCGGGCAGAGTTCCACCAGGCCAGTGCCGAGAACTGTTTAGGGTCCCAGACCGTTTAGGGCCTTAAAAGTTCATACCAGAACCTTGAACCTGATCCGGTCTTCAGTTTGGAGTCAGTGTAGTCGGTGAAGCACCGGTTGGATATGTGCTGTCACTGGGGTTCCCGTGAGAACCAGTGCAACTGCATTCTGGACCAGTTGTAATTTCTTCATGGAAAGAGGCTACAATTTCGCTTATACCCATAGAAACACAGGATTTAACAAATGTAAAAAATTAAGACCAATTTCCCTTTTGAACAATGATTATAAACTGTTTGCTAAGATCATTTCGGAAAGACTCAAGATTTATTTGCAGGAAGTAATAGAAGAGGAACAAGCTGGTTTCTTGCCCAATAGACAGATAAAGGACAATATGCGAATGGTGATTGATGCAATCGAATATTATGACAAACACCCGGAAAAAGAAGTTGGTTTCTTCTTTGCAGATGCGGAAAAAGCGTTTGACAACTTAAACTGGGACTTTATGTATAGTGTGATGCAATAATTAGACATTGGGGAACAATTCCAGAACATAATTGAAGCAATTTACTCGGAACAGAAAGCAGCACTGGTAGTTAATACCAAAGTGACAGAGTGGACCAGTTGTAATTTCTGGGTCAGTCTCAAGGGTAGCCTTGCACAGAGCAAGTTACAGTAGTCTAACCTGGAGGTGACCGTTGCGTGGATTAAGCCTTCCTGGCAACACCCTCCCCATCCTCTACTGATATGTGATTGCTGGTGAGTTCTGTTTCATTGTCTCTGAGGAAGTGTGCACGCCCAGGAAAGCGCATACCCAGAATAAAACGTGGGTCTTCAAGGTGCCTGACTGGACTCAGATTTGTTCTGCCACTTCAGGCCGACACAGCAACCCACCTGGACCAGATCCTGAGATGTTTCACTGCAGCCTTTCCTTTGCACCGCTCAAGGCCTGACCTTCCTCTACCCCCCCCTCCCGCCCCCGCTTCCATTCTCTTCCACTAACCTCACTGCCAGCATCCACCGGGAGGAGAATTCTTCCAGCCCAGCTAACCATGTGTCACAGTAACGAATGTACCAGGATCCTGGCCCACACAAATCCCTGAACTTTCTTCTCCACTCACTTTACTTCCTCAAGACACCTCTGCGGCAGGGAAGTTTCACTCACAACGGGTTGGTAAGGCCCCCCTCCTCCGAAATGAAGGTGGCCAAACAGCCGGGTAGTGAAAAACGGGAGGGACCGAAAGAGGCTTTGCAGTAGCCAGTGCCACAGTTCAAGGGCAGCATCTGCCCACTCCTGTTATCTCCCTTCTGGAGGCAAAAGGCTTACCAGCCTGTCTGTCACTCCCACCCCCACCCCCATCCAGCTAGGCCCCAAAGGCAGCTTCAGAAACGGAGTTTTCATCCACCTTCACAAAGCTCTT
>NW_015176022.1:421521-437031 GCF_001447785.1 Gekko japonicus | reverse complement strand
ACAATAAATAGTTAATGTAGAATGTGTTAGGTCTCCATTCCTTGGAAGCCAGTGGTTTTGCTTTCAGAAGAACATGCAGTTCTGTCAAGCTTCTGGTGAACATTAATTCTACTGTGAAGAAAATGGAATAAGTTATCTTGGTTTCTCTACTATCATGCTGAGTTGACTAGAATACAGGGGTCTCATTCTAATGAAAATGATCCAGTTTATTTTCTTTGTGACAACATATAATCAAACATGCTTCTATTTTTTTTAAGATCTACATTTGTAGAAGTCCTGCTAAATTGACATTGAACATCTGCTTGTGTGTCTAACCACACTTTTATCACATGGATGAAGAGTAGTAAAGAGATGGGTAGCACATGGCCACTATCTAGATTTTGACAAGTTGTATGAATTCTTATGGAACAACTGATTGGTTCAGCATAGATGGCTGAGATCTATAGGTGGATGCTTCCCTTTAATTTTGATTTGTCTGTCATGTGGTTAATGGGCACATTAACTGTTTCCAATACATTTGTCACCTAATAGAGGAATCTATGATAAGTGAGTCACAAGAAGTAAAGCTGAGCAGTACTTTTGTGAGGTAGCAGTAGCACTGGATGTAATGCTCTGGCATTGAATAAGGGATAGTGAATTTAAAAATAAGAAAATGTGGCTAATGATAGCAACAGTGGGTAGCAACAACCTCTCCAAAGAACTTCATTCTAGTACTATTCACAATCTTTCTTATTTTTCATAATTTTCAAATAGCCGTGAAGTGGGTTGCATAGACTTACTGTTCCTATGTTTTTCTGTTTTCCCTTGTCCTATATACTCTCTTTCTACCACCTCTTCCTCCACCACCCACTTCCAACTGCTTACCAATCTGTGAGATTCTTGCTCATTTGAGACAGTTGTGTGAGTTGGCCCTGCTGTCCATGGAAAAACAACTCTACCTAATTTCCTTCCTACACTGCAGTCCCATATGTGCGCTATCAAAACACAGTCCTCTAGAACCACATTACTATAGCAACTATACTTCTTCTGTAAATCTTAATTTTTTGGGTAATAGCATAGAGGAGATGGTGTTTGAGATTTCATTAAAATTTGTTTGGTAGATCTTTGTAATTGTTAAGAAAAAAACCCCTCAAAACTCCATGGGTAAATAAACCAATCTGATGCCAGATGGAAAATATCCAAATATATATCCTTGAAATATTAGAGCTTGCTTCATTTTTGGAAATGATTATTTTGTTTATTTTGCTTTTTAAAAATGTCATAGCAAGCATGTTTTGATGTTTTTATTCATAGAGAATTACAAGACCCGCAGCGCAATAGTGGTGTTGTATCACTCAAATGGTACACAGTGATATTGTGAGAAATTATGGTTTCTCACCTCTGGTTTGATGTAGCACCATTTAGTTAGGACATCTGAATGCAGATTGTATAATCTAGAGTTCTTAATCATGGTTTATACAGCTTGTGGTTTGTTGAGACATCTGAATTCACAAACCACTTTGTCAAAAAGACCATCATAAGAATAGGGAGAATGTCAGCCCTGGGTCAGGAATGAAGCAAGAACAGACAAACAGTGGGTTATACATAAATTCAGGACTTGTTACTTTCATCCAGGAGACTAACTGGAGTTATGAAACCAAACACAGTTTACTGTGATATCTGGATTCAGCCAGTGATTTTGAAACTTAATCTCCTCTATTTCACGACTGTTCTCATTTTACAGATGGAATTAGGATTTCTACCACAGGCAGAGGTTTAAATTTATTTTAAAAATCTTAATGCTGATTGTGTGAATGGTTTTTGGCTGAAATAGCAGCTCGGATCCTATGCCTGTGTTCCGTACGTGCTTTGCTCCAGCAATGGCACAGTGTACTTCCTCTGCCACTAGTATTTCTGTTTGTACCAGATTAATGGTTTTCAATGAGCCTTGCACAAATAAAGGTACTAGAGGCAGAGAAAGTGAGCTGTGCTGTAGTGAAGGGTATATAGAAAAAGGTCATAGGATTCAAGCCAGTAAATCTGAGCCTGGACCTAGGTGATGAAAAGAAATGTTATTCTTAGCAGGATGGATGGTGCAACAGTAGTTCATTGGTACAACCACAGACCAATTCCTCTGCATTTGCTGCCAAGGGTTTACATACAAGATGCACTAGCATCCCAAGCTCTGTTCTCCTTCATACCTCTATCACAGTAGCTTTATTCAAGTGACCCATCAGCATATTCACTCACCATACAGGGAGTTAGAGAAAACACGTGCTCACTGGCCACATACCCACCTCCATGCAATCGGCCAGTGCTCTGCGTAGTGTGAACAAGGGAGGAAGTGCCTGTGTGTATACCCTCTTCCTGTGATCAGCAATGATCCCAAAGCAGTGTTGATTATCACAGTAAGGGGGCCTTTTTGTGGGCACTTCCTCCATGTGTTTGTCCCATGCAGACCACTCAGTGATTGTGTGGAAGTGGAGGTGAGACTAGAGAGCTCACGCCCACTCTACCTGCCCACGTGGTGAGTGAACACACAGATGGGTTATGAAACAGCCTTGTACTGAAACAGACGGTTGGTCCATCAGTATTGTCTGCTCAGACTGACAGCGGCTCTCTGAGGTGTTAGATACATGCCTCTCGCATCACCTTCTACCCGATCCTTAATTGGAGATGCCAGGGATTGAGCCTGGCACCTTCTGCAAGCCAAGCAGGTGCTCTACTACTGAGCCACAGCCCTTCCCTAAGACTATGTGCAGCTATCCCATGCTTGAGATAATTTTTGTATCAGAAACGCTCCATGCCAAGAGAGGTGTAGTAGTTGTAGTGGTCATCTGGAAGAATCAGTTGCAACCTTTGGCATTGCAGTCTCTGCCATGAATAGTGTTCGTCTCAATCCAGTTGTTCTCTGTCAGCTTCAGTTCAGCAGTTCTCCTGTGAGAATAGTATTGTCTTGCCTGCAAACCAAGGGACACTACATTTTTGAAGTTTAAAGCACAGTTTGAGGGTTTGGCATGAGAGGAAAGATACTGGTGGTGCATATTACATTTGAATTTGTATTTCCCTATAAACAGGGAACATACCGATTACACACTCAAACATGATCCACCAGTGCAGATGCAGTGGTGATTGTCAGTGCTGTAGCACTTGTTATTAAACAAGATAAGCATTTGCAACACACGTTACAAATTGAAAAGGATAATTATTAAGGATAGTGATGACAATAAAAAGTCCAAATGATTTGGGAACTAAGAGGATATGCTTACTCTGATCCTTCATTTCAATCAGAAGTATCAAAATCTGTGCTTGTTTTATTTATTTACTTTCTTCAATTAACACTGTAGGCTACTGAATCATTTTAATTTTTTCAACACAAAATGGTTTATCTATATGCATATTTCATTATTATCACTTCCCTGATAAATGGTGTGAACAGAAATCACCAACATTAGAATATTTATGTCAACCAATTACTTTCTTAGCTAATATTTCCCTTGCATTTTCTATTGCCTCCTCTCTGTTTGCAACCTAATCAATTGGAGCCAATGATCAATTAGAATACAAAGAAAGAATATGGCTTGTGCAGGCAAACCAACACATGTTTAATTTAGCTCTAAAAGCAGAGAGAAAAAATGCAACAGCCAAGTTCCTCTTGGGCTAAAGCAGAGACATCTGCCTGTGCTTTCTGACCATGCTCATTAATATGACGGAGTGACAGCGGCGGCGAAACATGGCAGCGGTAGCAACGGCGGCGAGGCGAGCGGCTCGAGCGGAGATTGGGCTGGCGAAGCGCAGCGGCGGGGCAACGCGGCAGGCCGAAGCCAATTGGGACAGAGGCCGGCTGCGGTAGCACGCGCCATCGTGCGCTGTGGGTCCATACCCGGAAGGAGTTGCTGCAACCGAAGGAAGACCTGCGCCAAAAGACGCCATCGCCCGGATTGAAGAACCTCCGTAAGAAACAACAACAACTAAGACCCTGCCATGGGTGCCTGATAGGTAGTCCCTTCCCCTCATTGTGTGTGTGGCCCTAGTAAGCTAATGTAATTAATAATTGTACAGTGTAAACCGCTCAGAGCCCTTAGGGGGTAAGCAGTCTATAAATCGAAAGTTAAATAAATAAATAAATAAATATGTACAAGCAATTGAATGAGAGCAGAAAGATAATTTTAGATACACCTGTTTATGGTTCAATCACAGTTTTCATCTGGAAATCCATGTTCAAAAGCAAATGTCTGATTGCCTACCCTGGTTAACTTGGATTAAGCATGATTTTATTAAGAAATCCTGTTCTTGACCGGGGTCTCCAAAGTTGTGCCTGTGAGTGGGCACCACAGCACCTGCCAACACCTTTCTTGGCACACAACAACTGTTTTTAGAAAATGGGTGGAGCCATGTAGGGTTCTTGCCCAGCAGGGCTTCTGATTTGCCAATGTAGATCTGATTGGCTATGCAGATTAAAATAACATTGTATCAGTGGCAGCTGCCACCACAGTGTCTGTTTTCTTCTCTCTCACCCCTCTTTCCCAGTGTATTTTTAATTACCCCTCTTCTCCCCTGCACTTGGGCTTCCTCTGTGTGTGGTGCTCTGCCTCTTGTGGCAGTCGTTTTGTGGTTGGCTGCACATCCTATGGCAACCATTTTGTAGTTGTTCCTACTACCATGTGTTGGAATTCCAAGGGTGCCTACTGGCTCAAAAAGGTTGAGGACCCCTGATGTAGACTCTTCTGAAGAATGATATGGTATGGGGAAAAAACCTGTCATGTGGCTGCACTTGGGGTAGGGTTGCCAAGTGCTTTTTTAGCTGCAGCGGGGGACTCCCGGCTGGCGGCTGGAGTGTGCGCGCGCGTCACCCGGAAGTGACGTGACAACGCCGGGCACGCTGGGGGCGGGGCCATGACCATCCGAGGGAAAACCATAGAGTTTTACCTCGGATGACCATGGCCCCGTCCCCAGCATGCCCGGCGTGGTCACGTCACTTTCAGGTGTTGTGCATGTTGGGGTGGGGTTCCCCCCGGGGCCCAATCTGCTGGCGGTGGGGAACGGGCCTCTGGGGCGGGGGTTTCCCCGCCCCCTGAGGGGACTTGGCAAGCCTAACTTGGGGATTTCTCCACCTCAGCTACTGAAAATTCTTTCAGAGCCCTGACTGCTCTCTGGAATAGGAAAATAGGAAAATGTCCTAGGCTCTTGACGCAATCACCACCCTTAAGTGCCCTTTTCCCCCAGACAGAGTGAAGCAGTCTCCCTGGTTTATGAGGGAACTGATGGCAGTGAAATGGGAGGTATGACGGCTAAAGTATCACGGGCAGAAAACTCAAAGTGAGGCTGACTGAACATAGAGTAGAGCCCATATTAGAGCCTAGTCTGTGGCAGAGATGGCAGCGAAAATGCAATACTTTCCCACCATAATTGCATCTGCATGTAATTATCCATTAGTCCATGTGGTTTAGGGGCTCTTATATCAGGGAATTGGACTCTGATGACATGATAGTCTACTTTGCTACTTACCTTGTAGATGAAATTGCCCTGATCCAATCTGAGTTAAATGCTGGCATGGATATATATTCAGATGATGTACCTTCAGCATCTGTCTAATTTATATGGATACATCCCAGCTTTTGGCACCTGAGGTTGTAGACAGGATCTTTGGAGAGGTGAGGCCTACCACCTGTGTCCTTGACCCTTGACCTTCCTGGCTAATAAAAGCTACAAGAGAGGGACTGGCCAAGTGGGTAAGGGAAGTGGTAAATGATTCCTTGAGAGCAGTAGTTGTGCTACCCAAGCTCAAGGAGGCAGTGTTGAGACCTGTTCTGACAAAACCCTTTCTGAGCCCTACCATGTTAGAGAACTTCCAGCCAGGCTTAGGCTTCCATTCTTGTGCAAGGTACTTGAGCAGGTGGTTGCTTCTCAGGTCCAGGGGCTCTTGGAGGAGACTGATTTTTCTCGACTGATTTCAATTTAGGTCAGAACATAGACTTTTTTTAAAAAGTACCTGAGGGTACACTTTTATCATTATTTTTTCATTATATACTACAGACATACATACAAACAACACCAACTACCCCCAACAACATATAACAAGAGACTTTTATCCCTTCTTCTGCTTATTAAATTTCTAAATTCATTTTCTATTTTACTAACCTTATCTTTTCTGCATTCTCAAATTACTACATTTATCTATCAGTTGCCGAACAGAGACTTTTTGATTGCCTTGGCTGATAACATCTACTGAGAACTAGACAGGGGGGAGTGTGACCCTGGTAGTTCTGCTGCATATCTTAGTAGGCTTTGATACAATCAACCATCTGCCTCTTGCCACTGGGAGCAGGGAGCACTGTGTTATGGTGGTTGAAGTCCTATATGGGAGGTCAGTCTTAGAAGATGGTGCTAGGGAATTCCTGTTCCGCCCCATGGACTTTGCCCTGTGGTGTTCCACAGGGTTTGATATTATCTCCTCTGGTATATTATAGGTACATGAAGCCAGGGCTCTTTTTGTAGAAAAAGCCCAGCAGGAACTCATTAGCATAATAGACCACGCCCAACAGCAGGAACTCATTAGCATATTGGGCCACCCCCCTGACAGCACAGCTCATTAGCACATTAGGCCACACCCACATGTTACCAGAAGTGTGGTCATCCAGCCACACCCACCTTTTGCTTGTTTACCTTGTTTGTTGTCAAAACCCAGGTCCTTTTTTTGTAGCAGGAACTCCTTTGCATGTTAGGCCACACACCCCTAATGTAGCCAATCCTAATGCGTTTCTGCTGTTGGGTGTGGCCTATTATGCTAATGAGTTCCTGCTGGGCGTGGCAGGAATTCAGAAAGTCAAGTTGTTTTAGGGTTGCCAGCCTCCATGTGGTAACAAGAAGGGAGAAAGTTGCCAGTAATGAGACAAACCATTCACTTCAACAGCCAAAGATAAGTCCCTCATATGCCACTGGGAGAGGTGATCAGGAGGCTTGGTCTGTGGTGTCACCTATATGCAGATGATACCCTGCCCTTTTCTACCTCATTTCAAGGAAGCTGTTGTGTTTTATTGTCACCTATGTTGTAAGCCACCCTGAATTCTTGTCAGGTAGAAAGATGACTAATTAATATTTTGAATAAGTAAAATAAAATTAATAGGAGTTGAGGACAAGAAAATGGATGAAGACTGGGGAAGGTTTGTGAATAAAATAACTTCACTTGAAAGACAACCTTTCCTCATTTATTCATGGTTTAGCCTTACTCTACATGAACAAGCCTTCAAGAGCTTCTGGTTAATGAACTTGCCATACCTTGTGCAGGACAAGTTAATTAGTTACATCTGCTGCTTTTGCAGCAAAAAGTGTTGTTTTCCATGACAATCAGCTGTGCTGTTGTCCTGTTTTTGTAATCCAGGATTCTAAATCTGGATTAAATCACTGTTTCTGAAATCCTGGATAGTAGGAAAAGTACAATCTACAGCCTGGCAGTTTGGATGAAGTAGTAAAATATTGTTCGCCACAAAAGTGGAAGTAAATACTTACGCCACTGATCTTAGGAGAAAGAAAATGGGAAGGCAGGAATTCAGAAAGTCAAGTTGTTTAAGGGTTGCCAGCCTCCATGTGGTAACAAGCAGGGAGAAAGTTGCCAGTAATGAGATAAACCATTCATTTCAACAGCCAAAGATAAGTCCCTCATATCACAAAGATTTCAGGATTGGTACACACAACTGGCCTGTTTCAGATCGATTCTTTACCAAGTTATTAAGTCTTCATAAGGCTTGTGGGTCTTCCACTAGTTTCCAAGAACTCACAAGCACACGGTGGCCATCTCAAGCTTGTCATTAGGGACACTGGCCAACAGGTGCTTGTGAATGGTTTTCTCTGTCCTTACAGCATAAAGAAGATGGCTCGGTCCCTTTAAGATTGTATTTCAGCAGGGTTTATGTCCCACTTCTAATTGCATGTCTCTTACTGTAATTACACATTTTGTACTTTATTTGCACTTTACTTAATAATTTATCTTACAATACTATAAATATTTTTTTTTGCAAAAAACAGATTTTGTTTACAATTTTCAAGGTTGCTTTTGTATGTTTGGGTTAACCTCCAGGTGGTAGCTGGAGAGCTCAAGCTATTACAACTGATCTCCAGGTGACAGAGATCAGTTCACCTGGAGAAAATGGCTACTTTGGAAGGTGAATTCTAAATCATTATACCCAATTGAAATACTTCCTCTCCCCAAACCCTGCCTTCCTCAGACTCCCCCCCCCCCAATCTCCAGGGATTTCCCCACCTGGAGCTGGCAACTCTGAGTTGCTTACAGCCATGTCAACCCAAAAGTAAAAGCCAAAACACCAAGAACACAATTGACATAATACATTTTTAGGACCAATCCTATGACACATAACAGTGTTCAAGGATTTGAGTTGCTCTGTACTCTTCAGCATGCCAGCTGTTGCAGAATAAAAGAGAGAAAGTAGCCAGGCAGGCAGGCAGGCATTTATTACGGCAACAAGCCATAGGACACACACACTTAAATATAACATTCATATAACTGAATTTAGGACAGTAAAATAAAACTCTATAAAAATACAGTTGAGTTTAATAAAGTAAAAGAAGAACATAGAACAGAGACTATTAGGCAACTATTATTATATATTTGATCGTGTATTTCGGATGCAGTAGCATGCTACCCAAAATTTTGCCACAGTTTTGGTAATTGTCCGGTTCCCATCAATTAACAATCGGTTACACGGCTCAGCAGAGAGAAAGTAGATTTTCCCAGGACATTGTTTCAAGACCTGTCATGCCAGTGTATGGTGGATCTTCTGGCAGGCAAAGAAGAATCTGGTTTCAAGTTGTTGCAGGCATTGGGCCATAAAAGCAAGAGAGAAAGTTGATCAATTAAACTGCATAGCAGCACTTCCCCCCCAATGTCCTTCTTAAACAGTGAGAATCCAAGTCCCTTTATGATGTTTTGTTATTGTGTTTGAACCATGTACCATGCACTGCACTCTTTTCCTGGGCTATAGTATACTCAGTTATCTATCACTGTTTGATCTGCAAAGGGTTTGGTTATAAAGGACTATCACTGCAATCCTAGGAACACTTTCCTTGAAGTAAGCCCCATTGATTATACCTGAGTAGGATTGTGAATACTTGGTACTGTATATCTCTGAAATAAATAAACACGTTGCTATTTTTTTTTCTTTTAGTCTATAGCTTGACTCACTATCTGTACAAGCAAGGTTTTGGGGAAAAATAGCAAAAGACACCCACACGGCAAGTACTCAAATGCAGGTGATATGAATCTGTTGACTAGGTGAGAAGCTCAGTTAAGGCAGCAGCAGATGGTATGTTAACATTTATTAATTTCTAGATACATTTATTTAGGGAAAAAACTCAACCTGCCTTTTCAATAAAACATTCCCAAGGTAGTTCATAATACTGATAGAAGACGGTGGTGAATATAATACATTATATTTAATCTATTGAATCACTACTGCTGATAGTATACTCAAATGCAGGAAAACATGTGCATGCTGCTGCCAAACCCAGGAAAAGAAACCACATGTAGCACTGTCACACTTCTTTATTATTATTACACCTTGAGGTACCTTAAGTGGACAAACGGGTATCAAACTATATAGAGATCTCTGAAACATACAGGCACCCAAAGTTTCCGACAGTAAGTCTGACATTTGTCATAAGTGTTCTCTCTCACAGCACCCTCCAGCTGGCTATTGCTACACTGGCCACATGCCCATTGATCCCCAGTGGCTTTTAGGGCTTATGTTATACCTTAACAGTTCAATCCTAGGCAGAGTTACACCCTTCTAAGCTCATTGGCTTCATTAGGATTGATGCCCTTTCCACCATGATGCCTTCTTCACCCAAAGAGTGATTAACACATGGAATTCACTGCCACAGGAGGTGGTGGTGGCTACAAGCAAGGACAGCTTCAAGAGGGAACTAGATAAGCATATGGAGCAGAAGTCCATCAGTGGCTATTAGCCACAAGGTATAGATAGGAACTCTCGGTCTGGGGCAAGTGATGCTCTGTATTCTTGGTGCTTGGGGGGGGGGGCAACAGTGGGAGGGCTTCTAGTATCCTGGCCCCACTGCTGGACCTCCTGATGGCACCTGGTATTTTTGGCCACTGTGTGACAGAGTGTTGGACTAGATGGGCCATTGGCCTGATCTAACATTGGCTTATCTTATGTTCTTATGTTCATTAATTTACACATTTATGCATGGGTCTTAATAGCCATGTAGCCTCATTTCATTGTTGTATGAAAACTATGGAGGCTGTACATTATCAGACAGAGTGATGTAGTGGTTGGAGTGTCAGACCTCCATACTCCCTGCAGATGGCAGTGTTTTTCATTTGGGCTTCTGCATGACTCTGTTGCACATTATTTGCCCAACTTCCAGAATCTTCCCAGCTACAAGTTTTCCCAAACATCATTTGGTAGGATTCTTCTGGGAACATCATATCCAAAATGGGTTTGGTGATAATATGGACAGGCAAGTGCGGATTTCAGCATCTCCCTGCCCACATCTGGTACCACCTCCAGAAGGCAGTTGTAGGTATATTGTAATAGTGATACTAATACTGCAATACTGATACCACCTTTTTTAAAAAAAATGGCAAAAGCCCCATTGGAGGTGAGGTGATGAACTGGTGGGCATTAGGAAAAAGCATGGAAAAGATCTCCATCTGGAGGCTCAATTCCTGGTGTGACTTCCTTTGCATTCACAGTGGCAATGAGAGCAAAACAAGGAATTTCCCCATGTGGATGCAATTCAGAACTAGGAAAAACCAAGTTCAAATCTCCACTCTGCCATGAAGTTCACTACCTGGAGCAGTAAATTACTGTCACCATAAATCTACTTCATAGGATTACTGTGAAGATAAAATGGAGTATTATCTACACCTCTCTTGCAGGGAGGATGCATTGATGCTTTGAACACAAAAGAAACATCTAAGGTTCTTCTTGCTGAGCTGGCTAAAAGTATTGGGTGGCAGTGGACACTTGATCCCCCATGGGCAAAGGTCTCGGTGTCTATTTCATGCCATTTCTAATGGGATAAAATAAAACAAGTGTTCTCCCCCACACAAACATAATATGAGTTTAGGTTGGTAAGCCCACCCTTTCCCCCTGCTGCCCAATACAATGAGCCAGTGGAGGAAGAAAGGAAACTCTGACCCATATTCATCTCAGAAATGGGGATTCTATCCTTCCTCCCAGACTAAGGCAGGAAAAAGCCTCAAAGTTTTACAGGGAGCAGCAAAAAATGAATTAAAAATGAATTTTAATTTTTCTTTTTGTACAGCTGTCTGTAGCATTTTCAGGAGGAGCTTGTGCATCTCCCTGTCAAACAAAGAAAACAGAAAAAGGCTGTGTATCTCTTCTTTGAGTGTTATTTTGGAAGAAGAATAAAACAACAAAGGCTTTACTTATAATTTCATTGCTCCTGTATAGCGTGAGAGCATACCGTTCTCTGCACAACACAGAAAATTATTAATTCCACTGCGACATACCCTTTATGGATAGTGAACATGCACCTTTGTCCAGGGCCAAAGTCCCCTTTCATTTGGTCATTTTAAATGACACAGGTAACACTTGATGCCAGTAAAAGTCCATCAGACCATCTCTTCAGTTTCTCGCCCCTCCATTTAGATATTTGATACACTAACCAGATGGAATTTTTTTTCTTTCTTCAGAGTAAAATGTTCTTATTTCATACTGATTCATGAAGAAAGGGTTTAATCTAACCTGCTGATTTTGTTGGTTTACTCAGAGGTATCTCAAAAGTTTAGCTTTGACATCCACAAGCATAGCTGCAATGAACTTGTCTGAAGCTAACACAGCTGGACTCCACCTCTGTGTTAACCAATTCTAACAGAAATAGGTGAAACAGTCTCTTGTCAGTTTTCCTACTGTTTTATTATATGTTGCCACTTTTCCCCCTAAGTGTCAAAATGTTTCACGTTAATTTCAAGTAATGACTTGTTCTGTTGAAGAAGAAAAAAACCTGCATGGCAATACACTGGGGGAATTGCCTGATAAATCCAACAAAGTTCAATCAACAGAGCTGCTCTGTCTATAAATAGACTCAGACCCAATGATTTTTTGTGTCAGAAAGCATTTCACACCATTATTAATAATTGGTGTAGTTCACAGAACACTTAAAAAGCCAGCTAGGATAATTATCACCTAGGCTGAAAAACAATATAAGCACCCAAATAGAGGAAATTGATCTTTTTACCTCAGGTGACAGATGGTACTATTTTTTCTTCTCCCTATGAACTGATTATCTCCACAGTTGACAAAACACTTGGGTTTTACTGACGGAGTCAGCTTAAGGCACAGGGTGATTAGTCTTCATTTTCACACCTGCAGCTCCATAGGCAGCAATGTCACAAGAGAGAGGATCAGCCAAACCCAATCACTCCAACCTGTGGCAGAAGCAACACACCAGAAGTCTGCAAGCATTCCCTGCTCCCATCACCTGCACCAGTGCAGCAAGGTCTGCTGGCTTAGCCTGTATGTTTCCCGTCTTCACAGAATGAAGAACAGACAAGTGGATTCATACTGGTTGAACTGCTGAATAAAACCCAGTAGTCCCAATGAAGAACAAACCAGCCAATCTGGTGAGTCTTTAATTTACTTTTTTTTCCCTAAAAAGAGAGAGAATTGTCAGATTCAGTACTTTTGGGCCCTTAATAATCAGTTTCAAATATAGTATTTCAACACTTGTAGCATTTTCCACAGCAGCTGCTCATTGGGTAGAGAAGCTACATTTGATGGAGAAAATGCAAACATCTGTACATTGCTGCACATTAAATGTGCATTAAAATAATGTTTGCAGAGCAGATATAACATTTTTGTAAGTTTTCAAAAATGTTGCTGCCATGATATGTCACTAGGACATAATAATGAAGTGCAATGGAAATGGGAGAGCTTCCTTATGTAACACAGATTCTTTCAGTTTTGATGCAATGGAAATGCAATGGTTGTAAAACTATCATGGAATATGATGTGCTAAAAAAGGCCCTGCAATTAAAATGTATAAAACAGTTTAAATTATTCTTTTCAATAGACAGAGAATATGTTTTATAGTGCCATGCTAAATGTATCTTCCAACTGGATACTGATAATACATTTATAAATATTCTAACAAAAACTCAATCACTTTATATACACTATCAAAAAGTACTTTAGCAATTTTGGAACAGTCTCTAAGCAAATGAGTAGAATCATGAAGTATAAATTCAGCTGCTGAGAGACTAACAGTGTAATCATTTCCAGGTTACTTCAGTCTACATTGGTTGAAATGAATGGGGTTACTTGGGACTGGGACAAAGTCTGCAAAGGATTGCACTGTATATATGTTATCACTGTGCAACTGCATTTCAGTAATGTGGTGTATTTTTTTTAAACAACATAGTCCAATTCCTCTTGAACTTCTTCAAACAAAATATCATTTGTTGAACAATAATAACTAAAATCTTGGCTTTAATTTAAAAAGAATCTTTATTTAAAATAATCTTTTCCTCACAATTATTTAAATGTTTGATGAATGCCTATAAATTTTTTATTACAGAGCTATGGGAAGACAATGTCACGATCAAGTCATTTTTAGCATCTAATGATTTTAACAGAAAATTCTTTACATTTTTACACTTGCAATCAATTGGATTTTTAAAAAATGCTTAGCTTTAGCTAGATTGTACCCTAATAGTGCCATCCTAAGCAGAGTTATACTTTTCTAAGTCCACTGAAGATAATGGGTTTAGAAGGGTACAACTCAGTCTAGGACTGCAATATTATTTTGAAATATTCAGGTAAAAGAAGTAATTTTGTTTCTGGGAGTGTTGTTAGCTAACATGAGATTTTTAGTAGGGAAAAAGACATTGTTTACTATAAGTAGACAAATGCTGAAAAGTTATGCTAAAGTTATACTTGTACCTAGCTTGACCTACTGCTTTATATCATTTTACTACTATGTTAACAATGTTTGGAAAAGTTAGGTTTTCTAAACATTACAGGATACAGGTACGTTTAAAACTTGACATACCAACAGGGTTTTCGTGTTAGATTGTTGCAGGTAGTATATTCTGAAAATATTCTTACTTGTTAGCCATTATCCCAGTGTTTCAAATTCACCAACCATTGTGAAGGTGAGTTGTGAATCAACAACAGATTTGATTATTGGAGTTGTGAATCAATAAGACACTTGATTATTGATGGGAGTTGTCTCATGAAATGATTACAAAAGAATGTTAGAATTAATCTTTTGAAACTATTAAATGGCTGTAAAAGAAATCACATCCATTTGATCACTTTTTACGGTTGCATTTAGTGCTACTGGAAAATATTGTGTGCCCTTTTTGATAGTTCTTTTAATTCTGTTGGAAATCTAGGCGTGTAACTTGCTACATATTCAGGGCTATTAAATGTTTTGGACTTTGAGGTTGCATGCTCTTTTCTGTAAATTTTCCAGATGAGCCTTATATAATGGAAACTGCCGGTCCCTGGATTGTGGTTGTTGGAAAAGTTTGTGACGGTCTTACTTTTTTGGCACAAATGTATTTTCTATTGTAATTTCATGTAGAAAGTGAAAAATGCTGTTGGCTTTAACATAGTTTTTGGGGCAAAAACAGTGTTAACATTTCTTCCTGTGAACTCTGGAAACTGTATTTTCTGATTTCATCTCCTATTTACATTTATTAATACAGACATTTGCAAAATATTTAGTTATTAGGAACTCTCTGTTACTTCTGCTTTTGGTTCTTTGATAATCTCTGTAGCAATCCCTTGTGTTTAAATTTCAAGTGACAAGTAGCCAGCAGGAGAATAGCATGTTAAGCAATAAACACTTATCTCTAGAGAGATTATTCTTGGCCATATCACCATTGACTTTGTTTCTTGGTGATCTATTAGTGGGATTTTTTAAAAAACAATTATTTTAATGAATTTTTTAATATCATATCATATATTCACTGATATTCACGTTAGATTCCAGCATAAATTAGATTTCGAAAACCCCTTCCCAGGTTCAGAATGAATGTGTGTAAATGGTAAACTGCATTAACAAAAATGATATAAAGTTTTCATCATATGGCTCCCCAGTATTAATCTGAAGTTATATAAAAAGAATTTCTCCTTGGCTTTTGCTTGGTTCCTTGATTACGTATGTCTATGATGAATAATTATTTGAAGTATTTGTGTGCTATTAGTCTTATTGTTTCCTAATTTACTTTTGTTTACACCAAAAACCTTATATTGCAATCCACCCGAAATCAGTACTGCTTAGAGAAGTTAAAGTAAAACTTTATAAGGCATCAGAAAAATTCACTTTCCCCTTTGTGACAGTCTCGAATTGGGCCTGGGAAGGGCACATACTGATCACTAAAATAATGGGGGCTTTTTCATGGATATAAGTGGTTTTAACAGCTGAGCAATGTGAGTTATTTGAGAACAGGAAAAGTTTTTGTTTCATGCCCTCTTCCACTCCATCATATGTACTTTAACAGGTAGAGAAATCTTGACTGAA
>NW_015176022.1:390378-417462 GCF_001447785.1 Gekko japonicus | reverse complement strand
TACACATCACTTCGCAAATCAGGAAATATTAACTTTGTGTTTCTGTGATAGATGTTTTGATTTTTTTTTGTTATACTGAGAAATTATTGACAGTCTTCAATGATTAGCTGGAGGCATACCTACTCTCTCCTCACCAGCATTGCACCTGTTAGAAATGATTCCCCCTCTTCACACTTACCTTTTGTACAACACATCTAGGTGATAGACAAGAAAAATGGCATAGAAACAGAATTAACAGCAAAAACCTATTCATAGTTCAACTGTAATTAATTTTCTGGTTTGCATTTAACTATTTTCTGTGGTTGTCCATACTTCAGATTTATCACCTGTAAAATACTACTGATGACAGGAGTTAAGAATTGTTTTTCCAATTGTAACACCACTACGTTTCAATTAAAATTATTAATGCCACAATACTGCACATGTTTAGCCTATTTATCCACTTAGAACTTTCCACTAAATGTACCTAGGATTGCAACAATGCTAGATTTTTTAGATTTCACATAACCATTTGCATTGGAGTTGAAATATTTCTGTTTTAATTGGCAAACAAACAATAAATTGAGAATAAGCATTTAAATATGAAATATTGGCAAACTTTAATATCTATGGGAAGTGGGCTGATGGCTTTCTGGGGTCCTTATTGTACTTGGCACTTTGGGGTAAATGTGAATAGACTATGGAAGTGATAGAGATATGGCAAACCGTGAGCTCAGTGCTTCTCTCTTGGATATCTTACCTCTGGCCAGCTTTAGTTAAGATTTCTGCAGACTCAGTTCTGATCGTGATTCAACAAAACTATAGCTAAGCAGAATTGCAGGATTCTTTAAAAGGCTTCTTGCACTGCTGTGGAGGCAAGTCATTCATTGCTTTAAAATGTGCCTTGCTCCTTCAGACAGATGTTAACACGGTACATAGAATCAGAAATGAGCTAAAGTTGTTAAATGAAATGTGAGCTGTATATATTTGCATACAAATAAGTCAATAGAGCTTTCATTGTGGGGGCGGGAACTAAATGTAGAGAATAGTAGAGTTTTGCATTCCCTCCCTTCCATGTTCTTAATTTTTTTTCCTTCTCATTTTCATTGGTTTTTGTGTGCTTATTTTTCTTTGCTTCTTATCTGTTTTTCTCCATAGCAGTTCCATTTTTTCAATTATTAACTCCCTTCCCCCCTTACTTTAACTACATACTTGTTGCTACTTCTAAGAGCAAAAAACCCAGTTCTACTTTAGAAGTATAAAAGAATGGTAATAGAAAAGGAGGAGGTTGTATGAAAAATAGTGAGTTGTATCATGAAGACTCTGCATGAAAATCAAGAGGCAGCAGTTTTGAATAAATGCAAAGATTATTACTACTACCTTTTTTCCTTTTCATTGGTTTTTGTGTGCCTATTTTTCTTTTGGTTTTTGTGTGACAATACTGGCCAGGATCAAGGAATGGGTTTGGATCCAACCAGCTTTTCCATTGGTGACCAGCAAAATAGTTGGGCTCAGTTCATGGAACCTGCATGGGCAAAAGACATGTAGGATGGAGGCTGTAGTAAGAAGAGGAATGAGGTGAAAATGCCAGCTGGATCCAATCCATGGAGTTGTTACGAACACTGTGCGATATACAAGGAAGAGGTGGCAGCAAGATCATAACATGTGGGAGTGGTAGAATGCCTCCTGCTCTCTTCTGTAATCCCAATGCCAGTTGTGAGTCCAGTTTTAATATCAACAGAGGTGATTAGGAACCTGAAATTTTGCACTGTTGCCCATATAATAGCTTAGGGACCGGGACACCTTGTTGAGTCTGGAGACTGGTAATTTCCCATCAGGTAGAATTGAAAAGGCCTGATGATAGATCTATCCTTCCTAGAGGGCAGATGGACTTAGGGAGAAGAGAACAACTTTGGGTTGATATGAGAAGGAGACTTGGCTTTGGGATGGCAAAGTTCTAGGAACAGAAGAGACTTGAAATAATAGGCCCAGGAATGGATGGGAAAGGGAGAGAAGTAAAACTTACCTGGAACAGAATTAGCATAATTTTATTCTCCATGCTTCTTAAACTTGCTATCATCGAAGGGTAAATTGTAGGAAAGAAAGCATTGTGTTTATTGCTCATTTCATTTACCTTTTGCTCAGTAGGTGTTAAGACATTTTTTTTTTTGCTTTGCTATGTATCTTCTCTGTAATCAGTCACAGCAAATAAATGGCTGCGGTCACACAAGGGAGAAAATGTGGGCGGGAAGCGAGGCTGTTAGCCCCAGGCTGCAATGCCGCGCGTTTGTGCAATCACACTTCTGGCCGTGCGCCCCACAGTTCTGTATACTAGGAAGTTTTACCTGGTGGCTTTTTTCCACACTCCTGCGGCACGATACGATGCCTCGCCAACGACTCCGGGACGCTGGACAGATGTGTCTGTCTGATCGTTCCCCTTGGCCCATGCTTACCAAAGTACAAAAAGAGGGTGGAGAGATTCTGGCCTAGATTTGAATTAATCTGAGGGTCAAAGTAGACATAAAGGCATCCTCATGAGGGACTTGTTCTATGACCCTGGTTCGGCAGAGAGGGCAGGGTATAAATTGAATGAATGAAATAAATAAGATTATTCAGCCTGCAACACAGTGGGGTAAGCCACCATTGCAAGGCAGTGCACCCTCCTTGTACCACCAGTCTTCAGCCTTTAGCCTGTTCCAGGTCTAAGCTTCAAAGTTTAGATGCCTTGTTTATGAAGCTTCTGTTGTTTTTATTTAATGCTTGATTCATGATAGTGCTTTCCTGTTTGCTAGAGGAAAACCGGAGAATCTACATTGCAGGAGAGCATGATTACTGGAAGTCTGCATACATTAGAGAGTGATCTTGACATTGCACTATATCCTTCCACAGTTGCATTGTTTTTGATATTAAACACACACACACAGACACAGCGACATAAGAAAAAGGGAAATCACTGTCCTGTAAGCTTATAGGCTACATTTTGATACATAATGGGGAATAAAAGTCCACATATTAGAAATTATGGGGCAACAAGACAAGAATATGCACCAAAGCAGTTAACAGTCTCTCAATACTTTGTAGCAGAGAATATTTAATTAGACATGCCAGGGGATGAACCTGGGATGTCCCATAGCACAAACAGAGGTGGCGCATAGTTATTCTTATGATGCTTCAGAGAGGCTTGGCCTTAAACAAATGACTCAATCAGTTCCTGAAACTATGATACAAATTAAGAAACAAATTCCTGTGAATAAATATTGAGAAGCAGGTAAAATGGCACTAAGTCTCCACAGCTATAGATATTGAGGTCTTATTTGTAAAAGATAAAGCATTTCATCATAAGAGAGTCCCAGAATCTGTATGTTATTCTCACTGATTTATTCCCATTGGAGCATCTCTTGAAGCTGTATCTGAAGCAAAATAACTGTTGAGATTTTTTTAAAAACCCAACTTTTAATTAGATCGCAGTACTTATAATGTCCTTGACTGGGACAAGAGATGAAAATTACAAGTGCTTAATATAGTTAATTATTCACAAGATTAAATAGTGATCTATCTTATAGCTATACCAACTAGGTGCTGCCTTCATAACCTTGGCATATATTTACATTACTAAGCCTTCAAAGGAATCAGACTGTAGCTTTTAATAAACTGTTGAAATAGTATGTTGTAAAATGTGAACATGGGCAACTCTGCAATAAAGCGCAAGTTTAAAATGAATACTTAATGCATGTAATTACCTAAAAGTATACACAGAAGACCTGGGTAGTACTAAGAACATACACAGAAGCATTGTAATTACCAAGAAGGAATGTTGCATAATAACAGTAGCTGTTATTTTCCTGTCAAGGTTTAAAATTATTTACTAAAGGAACAAATGTGCTTTTCTTCATGAAGCAAAGAATGAAAACACTATGGGTATGGAAGTTTTCAGGGTGATGGAGGGCAGAAATGAAATAAAAATAAACAATAACTCAACAAAATATTTGACAGGTCGCTCCCCCCCCTCCCCGAAGCATCCAAGTTGAGAAAGAGTGGAGTTAAGCTGTTTTTAATCATAAAATGGTATAAAATACCTCTCCTTCTCCTTCTCCTTCTCCTTCTCCTCCTTCTTCTCCTTCTTCTCCTTCTTCTCCTTCTTCTCCTTCTCCTCCTTCTCCTCCTCCTCCTCCTCCTCCTTCCTTCTTCCTTCTTTCTTCTTCCTTCTTTCTTCTTTCTTCTTCCTTCTTTCTTCTTCCTTCTTTCTTCTTATTTTCCTTCCTTCTTCTTCTTCTTCCTTCTTCTTCTTTCTTCTTCGCCATTCAGTCGCGTCTCACTATTGGAGATTCTATGGGCCAGCTCTCTCCATGTTTTCCGATCTTGTACTGTTTCTTTGAGTTGTTCTGTGCTCAGGGTGGTGTCAACTTTTATGGTGTCTAGCCACTGTATTTTTTGGCAGTCTAGTTTCCTTTTGCTGTTAACCAATCCAAGCATAATTGTTTTTTCTAGTGAATTCTTCTGCATAACATGGCCAAAATAAGTCAGTTGCAGTTTTATGATTTTTCCTTCCAATGACGTCTGGATTTATATGCTCCAATACTTGCTTGTTTGTCACCTTTGCTGTCCAAGGAATGCGCAGGAGCCTTCTCCAGCGCCACAGCTCAAATGAGTCAATTTTTCTGGGGCTTCCGGTCTGGCTAAGATGGAGGACTGAAGCGTTTCACGATCGTGCGAAGTGAGCGACGGCCACTTTCGACAGTTTGGGCAATACACAGCCCAACGTATCACTCCCCAGCGAGGGGGGGGGACAAGCAGGCAGCAGCGCCCTAGAGGGAGTGTGAGGTTGGCGTAATCCAGCTTCGGAAGAAGCTGAATTGGGCTTTGACCTCCTCCCACGAAGAAGGCAAGTGCCAAGCAACTCTATAGTGGCCGATCGAGCCGGATTACCGGCATAAATTCTTCGTCAGCCGACCTCTTTGAAGAAGGACAACAACTGTGAGTTAAAAGAAACAATGCGAAACCCGTTTTGAACGTGCTAGATAACAAAAACGTGCCGCTTACCTGAACTGAGTTTGGAGTCAATTTGAATTAAGCGGTTGAGCGGAAAATGAATAGTAAATCCCAGAAATCCGATTCCGGAGAGAAAAAAGTTGATTGAAGCCTTTAAAAACTGTAAAAACGCTTATTGTTTAACATTCCTGTGGTGAAGATGGAGCCGTGTGCGCAACTGTAAAATCGAAACTCACGAACAATAGCGTGGGAAGAGCAGGCTGGTGTCACAAAGAAAGAGGTCCGTGTGAAACATCCAGGAAGTTGAATTCCTAGACGGGCATTAGCGAAAGGAAGACAGTGGAACTTTTAAAGGTGCCGGACCGGAAGTGAGTTGTATGCGGAAGGAAGGGCCTGCAAAGTATCAATTTGACCTACTCTACATGAAATTACCATAGAGAAGTTGCGCCCGACATTTTGAGGAGGACTTCAACTAAATTTGCTTTTTTAATATATTTCTAAGGGTCTTTGGAAAGCGTAAACAGAGAGGCATGGAGGACTAAATCTTATCATCTAGAAGAGTGCTTTATTTTGCGAATCTGTGAATTGGAAAGAAATCGCCAAGACGGAGACCAGGAGAGGCAAGAAAAGAGCCGACTCAGACCCAGAACTTAAACCGGTTGTGAGACCTAGGATTGGATCTACTTCAACCCCCAAAATGTCAAGGTAAAGAGAGAAAAAAGAGATGCAAGCCTCCATGGAAGCAATGGAGAAGAGAATGACAGAGGCAATACAAGCCATGGGGGAGCAGATAGAAAAAACATTGGGGGACCAACTGGAGAAGCAAACTCAGATTCATCTGAAACATCTAGAAGAAGTCCAAGAGAAGAACATAACAGCATTGAAGGAATTGGTTACTACAGAAATAACTTCAATCAAGCAAGAAATGGAAGGAGTTAAGAAGGATGTTCAAGCAAATGCAACCAAGACTACAGAGACAGAGGAGAAGATACAAAAAATAGAAGAGAAACAAGATTCTTTGACTCAACAAATTACAAGATCAGAGACAATGATGGAGTTCAGAAGGATGCAGACTCATCTGAGATTCAGAGGCATTAAGGAAACAGAGAATGAGAACTTAAAAGAAAAAATGATGGAAGTGATAACGGCTTTTCTGGGCGAGGAGGAAGGGTCAATGGACTCAGACTTTGATTTGATTTATAGAGTGAACTCCAGAATTGCAGAAAAGAAGAATTTACCAAGGGATGTAATTGTACAATTTGTAACAAGATCAATAACAGAGGAGATATTCAAGAAGCAATTCAACGTCCCTTTTGTAATAGAGGGAAACAAAATTATGGTGATGAGAGAACTCCCAAGAACAATACTGCAAGACAGGAAAAGGTATAAATCCTTGGCGGACAAACTCAGAGCTTTGAGCATCAGATATAGATGGGAGATTCCACAAGGTTTATCCTTTACGTATCAAGGTGGGAGGATTCAGATCAGATCGATGATGGACTTTTATAAATTTAAGGCGGACAATGCGGACGTCTTTGGAGAACTTTAAAATAAAACGCATAATGGAGTACAAATTGTTGTCATGGAATGTTAATGGATTAAATTCACCAAACAAGAGGAAAAGAATCAATCATTGGATACAGAAACAGAAATGCAACGTGATATGCTTGCAAGAAACACATATTAGAAAACAGGATATAAAATATTTAAAGAATGCTTTATTTGGAATTGAATTTTGTTCTGCGGCCTCAAACAAGAAAAAAGGAGTTGTGACATATGTGAAGAAGGAGTTACAACCTACAGAAATTTTTAAGGACATAGATGGCAGATACGTGGGTGTGGAATTAATGATTCAGCAGAAAAAAACATTGTTGATCAACGTGTACGCACCCAATGGAGCAAAGGAAAAATTTTTTAAGGATATAACTGACCAATTACAACAATTGACTTATGAGCAAGTTATTATGGCCGGAGACTTTAATGGGACAATAGATCGTCTAGACAGAAAACCACAAAAGGACAACGAATTCAGCGGAAAATTGCCAAAGAATTTTTTTGAATTAGTTAAGCAAGAAAAATTAGAAGATGTTTGGAGGAAATGGAACCCGATGCAGAAAGACTTTACTTTTTATTCCAATAGACATTGCTCTTTTTCCAGAATTGATATGATTTGGATGTCTGAAGAATTATCAATGAAAACACATAAGACTGAAATTTTGCCAAGATGTAATTCAGATCACAATCCGGTGGTATGGAGTTCCACAGAAAGGAAAAAACCCTTTCTGTGGAGGATTAATGAAGACTTGTTGGATAAGAAAACGGTAATTGAGATGTTAAAGGAAGAAACGAAACAATTCTTTCAACAAAATTTAAATAAAGAAACACCGATACAGATTGTATGGGATGCTTATAAAGCGGTGATGAGAGGAATTCTCATCTCGCAAAACGTGAAGCAAAAAAAGGAAAAACTTCAAAAACAAACAGAAGTGTTAGAAAAAATTGCTCAGAAAGAAAAGGAATTAAAAAAGAAGCCTGGAAAAAAGCAAATTATTAAAGAATTAAAGTTGCTGAAGGAACAACTGAATGAGACTTGGAATCAGGAAATGTATTGGAATTTAAAGAAGTTACAACAGAAATCTTTTGAAGGGGCGAACAAACCGGGAAAATACTTAGCTTGGCAACTTAAGGCTAGAAGAGAGAGAAGAATGATAACCAAAATAATAGAAGATGGAAAAGAGTTCGTTGATCCTAATGGAATAAAGAGATGTTTCTTCAAGTATTATGCTAAACTATTCCAAACAACTAGAGTTGATCTTGAGAAGATTAAAACATATTTAAAGGAGATTCCACTACCAAAAATAAGTAAGGAATACAAAGATTTATTAAATGGTCCAATTCAAAAAGAAGAAGTGATGAAGGCAATAGAAGAGACAAAGTTGGGGAAGGCGCCTGGGCCGGACGGATTTACAGCGAAATTCTACAAAAAGATGAAAGAAGAAATTTCCCCGGTCCTGGAAGCTTTAACCAACGAAATAAGAGAAAACAAAAAGGTGCCGGACTCATGGAAAGAAGCAATTATTTCTTTGATTCCAAAGGAAGGACAAGATTCAACAAATGTAAAGAACTACAGGCCAATATCTCTTTTGAACAACGATTATAAAATCTTTGCAAAAATTATTGCAGAAAGGGTGAAAAACTATTTACAAACGGTAATTTCTGAAGATCAAGCGGGCTTTTTACCCAAAAGGCAGATTAGAGACAATGTAAGAATAGTAATGGACGCAATTGAATATTATGAAAAGCACCCAGAAAAAGAAGTAGCTTTTCTGTTTGTTGATGCAGAAAAAGCTTTTGACAATCTTAATTGGAATTTTATGCACCAGATGATGGAAAAGATTGAAGCGGGACAACATTTTAGAAATTGTATTGAAGCTATCTATTCTGAACAAAGAGCTAAAATAAATGTGAATAAAGAACTGACAGATAACTTCAAAGTACAGAAAGGAACAAGGCAAGGTTGTCCGTTATCACCGTTATTATTTATCTGGGTATTGGAAATACTTTTACAAAAAATACAGTACGATCAAGAAATAAAGGGCTTGACACATAAAGGACACCAATACAAATATCGAGCATTTGCAGACGATGTAATGTTTATGGTGGAAAACCCAACAGAAAAATTGACATTGCTTTTTCAAAAAATAAAGGAGTTTGGAGAATTGGCCGGCTTTTACGTAAATAAGAATAAAACAAAACTTATATGTAAAAACATGATCAAACAAAAACAAGTGGAACTACAAGAACTGGTACAATGTGAAGTAGTTAAAAAAACAAAATACCTTGGAATTGAATTAACGGCAAAAAATATAGACCTATATAAGAATAATTATGAGAAATTATGGACTAAGCTGACTCAAGATTTTAAGAAATGGGATAAAATGAACTTATCACTGATGGGAAGAATATCAGTTATAAAAATGAATGTCCTACCACGTTTGATGTTCCTGTTCCAAACAATACCAATTCTGCATAAAACGGATTTGTTGGCCAAGTGGCAACAAGAGTTGTCAAAATTTGTTTGGGCAGGCAAGAAACCAAGGATCAAAATGAAAATACTTTGTGATGCCAAAGAAAGAGGAGGTCTACAAATGCCAAATCTTAGACTATATTATGAAGCGGTTTGTCTAACATGGATGGATCAATGGGTGAAGCTTGAAAATGACAGATTGTTGGGGTTGGAAGGGCATGATTGTAGATTTGGCTGGCATGCATATTTATGGTATGACAAGATAAAAATGGACAGTTTTTTTAAACTTCACTTGGTGAGAAAAGCTTTGTATATGGTATGGACAAGATATAAGAAGTACCAGAGTGACTTAAGACCATTGTGGATTGTACCAGTAGAAGTGTTGATATCTTACTCAAGACAGCGAGGTAGAGACTGGTTGCCATATAGAGATTTAATTAAAAAAGAGGGAACAGAGTGGGTAATGAAAAAGCAGAATGAAATTGAATATGAATATGAGTGGTTGAAATATATGCAGATTTATGATCTTTTTAGATCTGACAAAAAAAACTATGGTTTTAGAGAGGAAAAAAATGAAATTGAAAAGGTATGGGAGAGTGGAGGAGGAAAAAATATTTCTAAAATGTATAAGGTGTTGTTAAAATGGTATACTGAAGATGAAACTGTTAAAGAACAAATGTTAAAATGGGCTATTAATATGAATAAGGAAGTGGCTATGGAAACCTGGGAATATTTGTGGAAAAATTCTATTAAGATCTCGACATGTACTAATGTTAAAGAAAATTGTTATAAGATGATGTATAGGTGGTACATGACACCTAAGAAGATTGCAAATATGAATCAAAATATGTCAAACAAATGCTGGAAATGTAAGAGGCATGAGGGCTCATTTTATCATATGTGGTGGACTTGTGAGAAAGCTGTAGACTTTTGGACAAAAGTCCACAATGAAATCCAAAAAATACTAAAATTTAAAAAAGCACCGGAAATTCTGCTTTTGGGACTCAAAATGGAAGAAGTCAATACGACTAAAAAAACTTTACTCTGGTACCTGATAGTGACAGCGAGAATGATTTATGCTCAGTTTTGGAAGACGGAAAAGGTACCAGAGGTTGAAGAATGGATACAAAAAGTTCTGTTCATGGCACAAATGGATAAGATTACAAAAAAACTGAATAACAAAGAAGACGATGAGTTTTTTGGAGAATGGAATGATTTTAAAATTTATCTGGAAAAGAACTGGGATGTGAAACAAAACTTAATATGTTTAGATCAATATTAAGTCAAACGATGTTATCTTTAGATTGTAATGATGAAAAACTGATATTGTTGATGATATGAAGTAATTTGGAGCAGGGGTGGAAGCATTGTGGGAAGCCATTGGAGGGAGGGGAGGAACTGGGAATGGGGTAGACAATTGATAGAATGAAATGTTTTATATGTTGTATTCCTGAGAAAATAAAATTTGTTTACCAAAAAAAAAATGAGTCAATTTTTCTCCTGTCTTGCTTCTTTATGGTCCAACTTTGGCAGCCATAAGTTGCTATGGGGAACACAATAGCACAGACTAATCTGCATTTGTTTGTTGGTTGATGTCCTTGTTCTTCCATATTCGGTTCATGCTCATCATTGCTGTGTGACCCAGCATGATTTGACGTTTTCTTCCTGGACTGGATTCACTGTTTTGGTTGATCTGTGATCCTAAGAAAGTGAATTCTTCCACACATTCAATCTCTTCATTGTCAACTGTTATTTTGAAGTTTCTGTTCTTCTTGGTGGTCATGAACTTGGTCTTTTTGATGTTTAGGAAGAGGCCAAACTTCTCTTTTTCCTCTTTGATTTTTTTTTTTTTATAAATCCCCGGAGGGATATTTTTTATTTTGCAAAACTACAAAAACTACAAAGAAATAATAGGGAAGGGACTACAACTAAGGAGAAAGGAAAGCAAACCACACTAAACTAAAACCCCAAGAGTAGGAGATCTTTTCACTGTTAGTTAAAATGTTAGTACTGTTAGAGTTAATATCACAATATACTTGTAGAGTTCTTGCTTATAACAGTTCACTGTTTATATGTTATTTTATTAGTTGTTATGAGAGAAGTCTCTGATCATCTTCTTATTCTTTGCTTCAAAAGGCCATTTTCCAAGTCCTTCTGCCTTTATTTCGGCTTTCTGTCTCTAAAATTGTATACCACTCTGGCAGGTCCTGCACCTTTTTCTGCCGCAGAGTCCTCTTCTGTTCCCGAGGTAGCAGAGTCACTAGACTTCGTTTCTTCCTCTTTGGACTCTTCCTTTGCTGTCGTCTCAAAAATTCTTTAGATTTAAAAGTGGAGTCTATCTTCTCTCTTCTATCGTTGATTTTAAAGATGACACCTTCCGGAACCGCCCATCTGTACAATATCCCATTTGTTTGAAGAAAAGAAATTAGGTCCTTGTAGTTTTTCCTCTTTTGTCTGATTTCAAATGGAATGTCCTTTAACGTTTTGATGATTACATTTCCCATTTTCAGTGGAGTTGCTGAAGTTGCTTTTAAAATGGTGTCCCTAGTTTGTCTTCTTACAAACTTGACCACTATTTCTCCAGGTAGGCTATTTTTTTTAATGTAGTTGGAGTATGCCCTATAGGCTACTTCCATTTCATTTACGAGTTCATCTGCTGTTAAGCCTACTATTGGAGCGATAATTTCACTGAGCATCTTCTTCAAGTGTTCTCGATCTTTTTCAGGAACCCCCTGAAACCTGATAACCATGTTAGCTTTTTCCATCTGTAGCTGTAAAACTCGATTCTTTTGGTAATTCTGCTTCATTTCCACCTCTCCCATCCTTTTCTTCAACTTTTTGCTTGTGGTGTCTATCTCTTTAATTTTCTCGTTTGCCTGCTCCACTTTTTTTTCTGTTTCGTTCAGCTGGAGCTGATCACAGTCAGCTGCTGGTTAATACCATCGAGTTGTTCCATCACCGGCTTAAGCATATCCGCCAGGAGTTTGAGGACATCTGCTCCCTCTTCCGGCCTCGGACTCTGCCCGCCCAACTTCATCTTAAACTTTCTTTGCTGGGCCGCCATCTTTCCCGTTTTGTTTACAGTTTCTACCACTCCCTCAAAACTTGGAAAACTCACCCAACGACTTCGCGATTCAGATGTCTCTCAAAGCACTTTCGGTTTAGTTCCTCCCCTCTCCCCGTTCGTGTCCGTTTACCGCTCTCGCAAAAGAGGCATCCCCATTTGCAATCTCTGTTTTCAATCGCGGGGGGGGGATCATTTTTCAAACTGCTTCATTTTATTCTGAACTCACGTTCATTGTCGGTCAGTTTATTTGACCATGCTCAGTTTTACGCCATTCTGCTCAATCTCCAGCGCTTGTCCCAGTCAGTCCAGCTTGTGCCCGAGGGCCACTCAGCGTCTGGTCCTATGGGGGGGAGGGGAGCCTCAATTCTCCAGCATTACGCCATCGAAGAGGCTGCCCCTCAAAAGCCCCCTGGCCTGGAGCCTATCGCAAAGGCTCTGTGGGGGTGTCACTTGAGGTGGCACCCCACCAGGCCGCTGGTGTGCGATTCACCCTTTCTTCCTGGATTGCATTCACTGTTTTGGTTGATCTGTGATCCTAAGAAAGTGAATTCTTCCACACATTCAATCTCTTCATTGTCAACTGTTATTTTGAAGTTTCTGTTCTTCTTGATGGCCATGAACTTGGTCTTTTTGATATTTAGGAAGAGGCCAAACTTCTCTCTTTCCTCTTTGATTTTTTTGATCAGGTATTACAGGCCTTCTTTAGTTTCCAAGAGGAGGGTTGTGTCGTCACCATATCGAACATTGTTGACATTCCTATGATCTTTACCCCGATTTTTGACTCTTCCAGTTCTAACTTCCTCATGATTGTTTCAACATACAGGTTGAATAGGAAAGGTGAAAGAATGCAACCTTGTCGTACTTCTTTCTCTGTCTTGAACCAATCAGTATCTCCATATGGTGTCTGAACAGTGGCTTCCTCTAGTCATTTATAAATAAGGATGGCCTAAATTAATATATAGTAGGAAAGGAAAAGACATTCTATATTTATTATGTATGTATCAATTACAAATATTTATTTTGAGGCTTCTTTGTTACCTGCAGGTAATGTGTATCAGGTTTTTTAAAAACTTTCCTGGAAAATGAATTGTATACATTTACTTGGGGTGTCCTGATCTTCACAGTTTCTCTTTATTATTAATTCATCACGAACTTTTGTTCATGAGCTGGTTCGTGCCCATTCCTAGACATAAAGGTGAGGCCTTCGGTGTTCTTCTGAAGCACCTCCTGCTCCAATAAGGTGCAGGAAAGCAAGGATTAGCTATTCTATTTGAGAAAGAGATGCTTTGGGTAAAAAGCAAATGGACACTATAGGTAGGTGCCACCATGCCCACAAAAGCCACAGTGGGGATCACTGATCTAGCATATCCACATTAAAGTGTTTCAGCCATGAAATTATTCTCATAAGAACAATAAGAACATAAGAGAAGCCAATATTGGATCAGGCCAATGGCCCATCCAGTCCAACACACTGTCACACAGTGGCCAAAAATACCAGGTGCCACCAGGAGGTCCAGCAGTGGGGCCAGGACACTAGAAGCCCTCCGACTGTTGCCCCCCCAACACCAAGAATACAGAGCATCACTTGCTCCAGACTGAGAGTTCCTATCTATACCTTGTGGCTAATAGCCACTAATGGACCTCTGCTCCATGTTTATCCAATTCCCTCTTGAAGCCGTCCATGCTCGTAGCTGCCACCTCCTCCTGTGGCAGTGAATTTAAATTGCTAGATTGAGATGATATCATTATTTCATTTAATTTGCAATTTAGTAATCTATTAAATAGTATGAAAAATTCAATCAGTTGCAAATAATACTTATGCATAAAACTTTTATATGCTTTATCTAAAGACCCAGGCATTAAATATAGTTACATTTATTTTTAATTATGGGTTGGCATTCATTCATCATACAATAATAATCTTCTTGCTTAATTTTGATTACAGAGTGTTAGTTCAAAAACTCACCAGGCTGCTTTAATGTTTATAACTTCAATTTGAAATATGCTTGCATTTGAAAAGGTTCCCTTTTTCTTTTATTCTTGTTTCTGTGGATACCTTAAAAACTTCTACTGCAGAAGAAAGGCCCTAAAATAAGATTTTAACTTTAGACATGAAACAGTTTTATACGGGATTTGTGGTATGTTTGTCTAGATGCAGAGGTTTCTGCCTGTATAAACAACTATATCTCACTATCCAGATCTCTTCTCTGAATCTCTTGTCTATTTAGTGTTATATCAGTGAGAATGCCTCATTTAGCTTTGTACTGATATAATTGTGTAAGAAGCACTGTCTATTAGCTGAAAGTCTGATTACTTTTCAGGCTACTCATATAAATGAAACTACTGTAGTGAGAAATTTAAATGAGTAATTATGGTTATCATTAGTAGAAATGGAGTCAATATCACCCTGTATGAATTACAATTTGACCAGTGTTCCCTCTAAGCTGAGTTAGTGTGAGCAAGCTCACAGTTTTTTAGCCTCTGGCTCACAGATTTTTTTCCTAGCCCAGGAAAGACGGCTCCAAAGCAAACTAATTTATGCAGTAGCCAAATTGCCCGCTCACAACTTTAACGCCAGTACCTCACAAAGTAGAGTTTTTGTTCACACGACTCCACGTCTTAGAGGAAGCATTGAATTTGACTGCAGTTTAGGGTTGCCAAGCTGAATGTGAGGGTAGGGAGGGATGCGGAATGGTGTAGGAGTTGCATCACCTGCACAATGACATCACTTCCAGAAGCAACATTGGTAGCTCTAGGAATCACTGGAAACTCTATGGTTTTACTATGAGACTTCCGGGTGATTCCTAGAACTACCATTATCACTTCCAAATAGTCCCCGTAAGTGACATCATCACATGGTTGACACTGGTGAGTTCAATTTTAATTTCCCCCTACCCTGGGGGCTTGGGAACCCTGATGCAGTTTGAAAAAAATGTTCATTTTTCTGAGAGTTTGACATTTTTCCTAATTGTATCACAAACACATGTATTCTCACATGTGGCTGTTCCTATTCTCCCTGTGATATCTGCTCCACCCACTTAATAGAAAAAAAAACAACACTTACAAAAGAGGTTTTTCTTGGCCCTCTCAAGTCTGCTGGGGCATGGGTGTGTGTGATAGACTGGTGTGTGTGTGCATGCGTGCACAGGAACTGCATAGTTTGTCTCTCTAATATTCTATCTTGTCCAGTTGCTTGTCTGGCTCCTCAAGCTGAGCAGGTTCTTGTTAATCCAGTATTCCAAACTGCATCAAAATACTTTGCACGTTTTCACTGAGCTACCTGGGAATTCCAGCCTGATCCAGTAAATTCGGTGCATGCAGCAATATGAAGAATGCCACTGGCTAATGAATGCTGCAGACTTCACAGGTGCAAAAGCAGGGCACACATTCAAAATGTAGCTGATTTTGAATGATGCATGAGCTGACGATGAGACTAGAGTATATGATATCCAGGCAAACTGGCAAACTGCGAGCATGCATCAACAGCCAGCTGCCATTTTGAATGCTGCCATATGCAAACGCAAAACTACTCAAAATAGAGCTCACTTTGAATAGCAAACACATAATCAACAAGATCATGTAAGGTGCTCAGCTGTACAGGAAATGGACATTGTAAACTCTGTAAATCTGGTTTTTGAATACCATATTAGTGAAAATGGAATAATCTGTAATTAGTAATGAGTGGGAAGAGAAATATACAGTAAACTCCTACTATTCTGTCTACTGTGCAGATGGTGGGACCCATTCCAGCTTAGTTTCTAATCTAATAAAATAAATAAATTCAGGCTATGAGACTTGCAGAAATTGTGTTTTTATAAATTTCTGTATATACATGTATATCCTGTCTTTTCTCCAGGGAGTTTGGGGTGGAGTACATAGCTCTTCTCCCCAGTTTGTCCTTATAGGGACCCTGTGAGATAGGTTAGGGAGTAAGAGAATCACTGGCTTAAGGTCTCAGTAAGAGTCACGGCTCAGGGCACATTTGAAACCACATCTCCTAGGTCCTAGTGCTTAAATCCTCAAGGGTCCCTTTCCAATGTTTGCTTAGTGGTGTAGGCCTTTCACTCAATCTCAAACATCCAAAGTCATGGCAGTGCAGCCCCTTTCCACAAAGGGCAGACTGTCGATTTAACTTCCATGGAAAGGGCCCACTGGGCCACTGCCTTGGAGAGCTGCTGGTAGCCAGGAGTGAACAGGGCCAAGCCAAAGTCCTCTGCTGGCGCTGTAGAGACCACTCAACTCAACAGCACCAGCGATGGATGTTGACACTTCTGTTGCTGCCTCCTGTTGGCCATGGGGCAGGGGGAAGCAATGACTGAGTTGACACCCATAATCAATGGGATTGCTTCTTCCACAATTGCACTACTATCATCAGTGCTGTTGATCAGTTCTGGATGAATGCCCCCTGCTCAATGGCTTGCCACACTGCACACGCCACTCAGCCCTGCTTGCTCCTGAACCATTTTAATTTCTAGTCCATCTCTGCTGCCCGCACCAGTGTTGCATTTCCTGAGAAATGGAAGAATGCTTGCAAGGAAAGAAGACATTGCTTGGTTTTCTGTCACGTTGCTATGGAGGTTTGCATTTACCAAAGCAGCACACAAAAAAAGTATATTGCTAAAATAATAAATGACAGGAAGGATGCTGAGACAAGTAAACACACACACACACAAGATACAATATCCATTCCATAATATGCTTCACCCGACACAACAGTAGAAATCACTGCACGAACACAGGTTTTACATGTGCTATAGTTTCTGGGGTGCAACAGACTGTCACAGACTGTCTTCCAGAAACAGGATTGCCGCATGAAGAACTATCGGAATTGCCCAGATCAGGTTCTTAGGTTCCAGTTATACACTACGTATATGGATGTACATATTATTAACTAATAATAATGACTCCATAAATATGTTTTTTTTTAAATATCTTTATTTATATCATTTCCTCAAGTATAAACATGGACAGGGTAGAACACAAAAATGACAACAGCAAATTACAAGTGACCAATACATGCAGTAAAATACATATTTAGCATTCTGTGCTCTTTCCACCCACTCTTTCTTGTTTTTGACAAGAATGTTGTCCAATGAGAAGCAATTGCTGATGTTTCTGCTGAACTTGGGCCCCGGGCACACGGGCCGGCTGAAACGCGGCTACTCAGAGCCGCTCCAAACTTGAGACGCCACGGCGGGATCCCACGGATCCCCTAGCCGCGGCGCAGCACTCCCCGGCACGCTCAGATGCCAGGGAGGAAAAGTCCGAGGGGAGGGGGGGAGGCTGCCGAACTGCGCATGCTCGGGCATGCATGGTACGGCTGGGGGCCGGGATGCGGCGGCGCAAGGACGTGCCGCCGATCCCACAGCCCTGCCTGAGCCGCACCAATGGATGCAACCACCTAGAGAGGTGGTTGTTTTTTGCGGCGCAGTATGGGCCGTTGGGACGGATCAGGGACGGAGACCGCACGCTCGCCAGATGTTGAGGTGAGATCGCGCCTGTTTGCTCCGCCCCAGTTCCGTCCCGCTCCCGGCCCAAATGGGCTCGTATGAACGGGGCCTTGGTTGTCCTAGCTGGCATTTGTGGACCCATGGCCTGTTGAGGATCTGGGATCTCTCATCATCTTTAATTTTCACCAGTACAAATCACTTCCCCATCAGCTGCTATTCAGTAAAGATGTGAGAATGTGATGCAACCAAGCCTTTAACACAGAGTATATAAAACTGCACAGGGAGAGAGTGTGTTGGTTACTTGAAGCTGGTGGAAGTGAGGCTGCATAGGGTTGCCATGTGTGGGTTGGGAAATCCCTGGAGAGTTGGAGGTGGTGCCTGGGGAAGGCAGGATTTGGGTAGGGGAGGGACCTAAGCAGGTTATAATGCCATATAAATTGAGGGGTAAGTTTCAGAACTTCATGGGGGGGGGTTAAACCCCAATTTTCTCCATCTCATGTGGTTTCTTTTTATACTTTTGAAAAGTGTTGGGAGGGATGTCCAAGAGTATCATCTGTTTTGACTCTTAGTATCCCTTCCTAGTTGTAATGGCACATGCCACCCTATACATAGTCCTAGAACCCATATATCTACAGGTTTGGCAAACTCATTAAATCTTAGTTGCAGAGTTTAATTCAGGCTTCTGAAGCTGGAACCAATAACTTATATATTTTACAAACAAACTTTTGTTACACAATTTGCATCCGCTTCATCCATAAAGTTCAAGCCTGTAGACATTTCCCTGTTATTAGCTGAAGTGCTCTATGTGTGCATGTAGTGATGCCAAGTACAAAGTGCCTTTTCCAGGACATTATTAGTTTCTAATAATCAGCAACATATACAGTCTCTGAACTGTTTCCTGAATCCTTCTTCATAGAGTTCATGGACAGGTCTTCCAAAAAAAAAAAAAAAAAGAAGAAGAAATCATGAGAACACAATCTTTTGCAGATTATTAGTGTTCTGTATACTTTAATTAGTGTTAAATATTCCAACAGAAAGACTCTAACTGAGGCATAATGAAGCTAAATAGTAATAATAACTCCCTTGATTTTAGAATCTCCATGACAACAGGTTTTGCAGTTTAAAATTATAGATTACTGTAACTGTTGGATAGATGAGACCCGGCTGAATCCAATAAAACGCTGCATGCATTTGAAAACTTTATTTTTTTGTGTTGATAGGCACAAACCCTTCACTTCAAAGTTGAAATTTTTATAATGATACTCTAAAACAGAAATGTCTTTTGCTATTTTAATCAGAAACTTTAAAAGGGGAAAAACAAAGTCCTTCAAAGGGTTTGATTGAAGATGTCTTTAAAGATATATTTAATTCTAACTGTAGTAGTTCAGACTCTGTTTACTGCCTTTCCATTGACAATCTCTCTTTGCTATTTAAAAGACTGCTGCCTGCAAATTGCTTTGCTCTCATCCCTCCACTATTACCTTTAACATACTGGCTTCTTTCTCTTGAAGAAACTTTAAGTTTCTATAAAACATGATGGCATTTTTCTTGCTCTGCATACTGTCTCATCCCGTCTATCTCTTATGCTCGATTACATCTCTCTTCTTCTGATGCTCACAGTTTGCCCTGTTCGCATGACCAGTGTGGGTTCACTGAACATGTGGAGGAAGAAACAGGGCAAACAGGCTCTGCATATGGGCTCTGTGCAGAAGAACGGATTAACCTCTAGAGTCTTGGGACAGGGTTTGCCACTGCAATCCTCCACCTCCACCTTCACTTGCCAACCTCTAGGTGGGGCCTGGAGAACTCTTGGAATTTCAACTGATCTCCAGACTATGAAGGAAATGGCTGCTCTGGAGGGTGGACTCTGTGGTATTATACCCTGCTGATGTCTCTCCCCAAACGCTACTCTTCCCAGACTCCACCCCCAAATCCTCAGGATTTTCCCCACTCAAAGTCGACTCTACCCTTTACATATTCAGCATAGGGATGCCAGGCTCCAGGTGGGGTCTGGTGATCCCTCGGATTTACAGCTCATATCCAGACTACAGAGATCCGTTCCCCTGGAGAACACGGGTGCTTTGGAGGGTGGAGTCGATAGCATTGTACCCTACTGAGGTCCCTGTCCTCCCTGGGTCCACCCCTAAAACTTCAGGAATTTCCCAAACAGGAGCTGGCAATGCTACCTCCTCCCCAGGCCCTGCCAGTTGCCCGAGGCCGGGGGGAGCAACACTAATTCAGCATGTGAACATAAATTGTATGAATATGACTCTAAACTTTAAAAACCTAGAGTCAGTCCTTCTGTCTCTTGTTTCTGACTCCCCCCCTTGTGCCATTTAAAAAGCTCCCTATGTTTATTTGTATTGGTAAAACTCTAAATATTTATTTACCTAGGCTTTTGAGATCTGATTACAGTTGTCAGCCATTGAACATTGGCTGGCGATTGGTGGGAGAGGGCTGGGGCAGCGACAGGGGGATAATGTCATGCCATTGGCAAGATGTGACTACTAGTGAAAATCCTGAAGTGAGGTTTTACCATAGAATTGGGGAGGGGTGTCCTAGAGCATCATAACAACACAGCAATATCACTTCCAGGTTTTCAACAGAAATGGCATCATATAATCGATACAATGACCCTTTTCTCTCTCATCTTCCTCATGCCACGCTGATGAGAGGTGGGGGAAGCAGGTAGTTAGCAGCAGGTTTCCTATCACAGCAGGAGACCTGGTAAACCTAAATCTGATCTTCCTCCTCCTTTTCCTCTTGTATCTAGGTTTCTCGATTTCTCTTGCAGTTTTTGCAGACAGTTTCTATTTTTTTTTATAATTTATTTATTTAGGAAGACAGTGGGGATACAGAAAAGAAAAGGGTAAGAAAAAAGAGAGGTTATACAACATAATTGTGTTTGTCAAGGACAGATATAATATAAAATGTGTAAGAAAATATTTTCCCTTGAGCCTTCTTCGTTATAATTTTTATGGTGTTATTTATAATGTACAATAGTTCTTCTGTTGGGATATGATTGTATTCAACATTTTAAGTTTAAGTTTCAAACTTCATAATTAATCTGTTGACTACATCATTAGTTTCATCACTACCACACCTTACATTTTTGCTGCTTCTACATATTCATTAGAACTTTTAACAGATTAAAAATATATATATTAAGGTGCGAAAGAAGGTCTATTATTTATCTCATATCAAGAACACATTCGTATTCAAGATGTTACATTTAAAACAGATTTTAATTCAACTTCTATTTCATTACCATATATTTGTATATAATATTTTAGACTGCTTCTCATTCTAAGTTTGTCTCCTGCTAGGATAGTACACATAATACATGCTCCATCTCTCCTCAAATTTCGTAATAAACCTGTTTCTCAAGTAAGTTGTTAGTTTTGCCATTACTGCATTTTCAGCAAGTTTATTTTCCCATTCTTCTAAATGTGGAAAGATGTCTAATTTCCATGTTGCTGCATAAATAGTTCTAGCCACTATCACCATGCATTTGAATATCTCTGCTAAAATTTTTGATAATTTATTAGGCAGAACAGCTAATTTGCTAGTCTTGTTCCTCTGATGCAATTACTATTCTTCCTTTCGGTAAGTCTACCTCTATTGCAAATGGTATTTTCCAACAATATTTTATTTATTTCTTTTGTAAAATATGTCTCAAAAAATTGAAGTCTTTCCTTTTCTTTAACACACTTGTTGGCAAATCCTGAAAGATCTGCACTTCCTTTTCCACTACCTAGAGTGGAGATTCCCTTTGGTTCTTTAATATTGTGTCTCGTGTTTGCTTATATGTGAATCAAACCAGTTTATCTCAAGGTAGGTTATTCTTGAATGCAAATTTTGAATTTACTCTAAAAATCTGATCAGTGTGAGGAAAGTCTTCTTCAGATAATTCTCATGAAAGCTTTTTCCAAATTTGGTTTCCCAAAGTCCTCTGGGATTCCTCTAAAATGCAAATTATTACTATTACTATTATTTCCAGGATTCTATGTTCTCAATAATTTTGCTTTTCTAAATGTGTGTTGTTATCTTTTTACTTTTCTCTTATTTATATAATTTCTTCTGTTTGTTCTTGTAGTTTTAAAATTTTCGATAATCCAGCCAATATCTCTTGACACACTTCTTGAATATTTTTCTGAGTTCTTTCCTCAGATTCTTGAATGTTTCTCTGAATACTCTGAATATTCTTTAGTGTTTTTTTCTCTGAATCTTGAATGGTCTTTTGAGTTCTTTCTTCAAATTGTTGCATTTGGTGCACCAGAGATCATGATAATTTTTTTACCATTTCTTCAATTCTTCAGAGAGGGAGAAGAGGGGAGGGGGAGGGAGAAAGGGAGAAGGAACAACAAAAGTAAGCCGGTGTTTCTGCTTTTGTTTTCTGGTACACTGATTCATCTAAAGTCTTCAGGGGAAAAAAGAAAAAGGAAATATTATGTATTAATCTGATCTCTTCTTGTTGCTTTTTATTCTGAAGGATTTCAAGGAAAGTGTCTGAGTAGAAAAATATATAACAAAGTGAAATAAACCTTATCTTCCTGTTGAGCAGACTGTTTGGTGAAACAGTGAGTGTCTGAGTTTTCTCTCTCTGCTGCATCATGTCGCTGGAACACTAAACCCTTCAAACAAACATCCTTCATAAAAGATAAGAGAATGAAAAAAGAAAAGAAAAAATAACCAATTATATATTCCACATAAAAAGTAGAAGAAAGGAGAGCTTCAATTAGTATTTTTTTCTTTAATTATTGAAGTGGAGATTTCCTTGGAAAGCAGCCAAGTGGAGTTCAGCCAAGAGCATTTCTTAAACTGGCCACATAAATCTGTGTAAAGTTCAATGTTAAAGATCAAAGTTAAAGATCAGCAGAGACCATACATTTTCAAAAGATTCTCCTTACTACTGTATTTGGATGCTGACTTCAAACGCTGCTGGTAGTCTGACAATCTTTCCAATTACAATTGCAGTTCTGGGAGTCCAAAATATTGCAAAGATTGCTGATTTCAAGTTGTTAAAAAGAATAGAAACAGGAATAGGGAACAGCTGGCCTTATTGGCAAAAAACCGTCCTTCACTCTGCTGTCATGGAAACCTGATAAAGCAAGCCCCCTGTTGGTTCACCTGTCAGTTAGATCTCCCCCATGGGGGAGAGGTAAGGATAGAGGAATTCCCTCCTTCCCTGGCATTATAGAATCATAGAATCATAGCGTTGGAAGGGAACTCCAAGGTAATGTTGTCCAACCCCCTGCACAATGCAGGAAATTCACAATATCTCCCCCTCCACACCCCCAGTGACCACTGTTCCATGCCCAGAAGATGACAAAAAAACCTCCAGGATCTCCAGCCAAACTGGCCTGGAGAAAAATTGCTTCCTGACCCCAACATGGCGATCAACATTTCCCTGGGTGTGTGAGAAAGGGCCACAAGAACTAAGCACTGATGCAACCCTTCCTGCTCTCCGTCTCATGATCTGCTTGGGTTCACAGAATCAGCATTGCTGTCAGATGGCCATCTAACCTCTGTTTGAAAACCTCCAAAGAAGGAGAGCCCATCACCTCCTGAAGAAGCTTGTTCCACTGAGGAACCACTCTATCTGTCAGGAAATTCTTCCTAATGTTTAGCTAAAAACTCTTCTGATTTAATTTCAATCCATTAGTTCTGGTCCGACCTTCTAGGACAACAGAAAACAACTTCATACCATCCTTTATGTGACAGGCCCTTCGAGTACTTGAAGATGGTGATTATATCACCTCTCAGTAATCTCCTTTGCAAGTTAAACATACCCAGCTCCTTCAACATTTCTTCATAGGACGTAGTCTCTAGACCCCTCACCAGTTTCGTTGTCCTCCTATGGACATGTTCCAGCTTGTCTATATCCTTTTTAAATTGTGGTGCCCAAAACTGAACACAATACTGTAGGTGAGGTCTAACCAGATTAGAGTAAAGTGATACCATCACTTTGTGTAATCTGGACACTATACTTCTGTTCATATAGCCCAAAATTGCATTTGCCTTTTCAGCTACCACATCACACTGCTGAGTCATATTCAGTGTATGGTCTATTAAGACCCCTAGATCCTTTTTGCATGTACTACTGCCAAGACAAGGCCCCCCCATCCTATAATTATGCATTTGGTTTTTCCCGTGTAAATGCAGAACTTTACATTTATCCCCATTGAAATTCATTTTATTTGTTTTAGCCCAGTTTTCCAGCCTGTCAAGATCATCCCATAACCTGACTCTGTCTTCTACCATATTTGCTACCCCTCCCAGTATCATCTGCAGATTTAATAAGCATTCCCTCTATTCCTTCATCTAAATAATTTATAAAGATGTTGAACAAAACAGGTCCCAGGACAGATCCTTGTCACTCCTCTCCAAGAGGATGAGGAACCATTAACAAACACTCTTTGGGGTGCGATCTGTCAACCAGTTACAGATCCACCTAACAGTCATAGGAGCCAAACCACATTTTTCCAATTTGTCAACAAGAATATTATATGGAACCTTATCAGAAGCCTTACTGAAATCAAGAGAGTATGTCCACCGCATTCCCCTGATCTAGCAAGGTAGTAACTTTCTCAAAAAAAGAGGTTAGTATGAAATGACTTGTTCTTGAGAAACCCATGCTGGCTCTTAGTAATCACAGCTGTCCTTTCTAAATTCTCAAGGACTGTCTGTTTGATGATTTGTTCTAAAACTTTCCCAGGTGTAGACGTCAAGCTGACCGGTCGGTAGTTACCTGGATCCTCATTTCCCCCCCTTCTTGAAGATGGGGGCAACATTTGCCTGCCTCCAGTCTTCTGGCACTTCACCTGTTCTCCAAGAATTCTCAAAAATAATGGACAGAAGCTGCAAGTTCTTTTACTACCCTTGGATGGAGTTCATCTGGCCCCGAGGACTTAGTTTCATTTAAAGAAACTAGGTGTTTATGTACTACCTCTATGCAAATCCTAGGCTGCAACTCCCTTCCCTCATCATGTGTTCTGTTTTTGCCATGTTGAGCACCATTTCTTTCACAAGAGAAGACTGAGGAAAAGTAGGAATTGAGCAGTTCTGCATTGTTCACCCCACAGCGAGATAGGACTGAGTCTTTAGTAGTGCTCCTTTTCAGGTCGCCATGTTCCCTGGAAGTCTGTACTCTAGGTTTTTTTCCTATTTGTATCAGTGTAGGAATGCTGTCTTATTACTATTATGGATCTGTACAGATTGGCCAAAAGTGACAAATTTGTTGCTGGGACTCAGGGCCTATGATAAAAGAATCCCATCCCTCAGCTCTTGGGGCATTGTCTCTCACCAGAGCTCAGAGAAGATATTCCTCACCTTGGCAGCTGAGGATAGCAGCAGAAGTGTATGTGTGAGCACCTATATGTACATGCACAGGAAAGAACGAACAGGGTATGGGCTTCAGAAGAGACAGAGGAACAATGAGAGAGAACTGGTTTGAAAGTGAAGCAGCTTGGATTCAGAATATTTTTCTCTGGGGATCTGCCTCCATCAGTGCTGTCATGATCCTAGGCCTGAGGCCGAACAGCGGAGTTGACTTTCCCTCACACAACGGCAACAAGACTTGATTTTCCTGCAGCCCCACATTTCCTAGGCACCCTTTAAGACTCAGAACTGGACTCAGGAAAATGTAAAGACTAGCAAGAGCCAATCACTGATGTTAATGAAGAGGCAGAGCTTTAACAGAACACAAAGGGAGAGAGTGTATTGGCTACTTGAAGCTAAGACTGTAGGGTTTCCATTAGGGTTCCTGCTAAGGTGCACTACCATGCACAGGTAAAGGTAAAGGTTCCCTTGCTCAAAAGCCAGTTGAATCTGACTCTAGGGTTGTGGTGCGCATCTCCGTTTCAAAGCCAAAGAGCCAGCACTGTCCGAAGACGTTTCCGTGGTCATGTGGCCGGCATGACTAAACACCAAGGCGCACGGAACGCTGTTACCTTCCCACCAAAGTGGTACCTGTTTATCTACTTGCAATTTCTTGCTTTCGAACTGCTAGGTTGGCAGGAGCTGGAACTAGAGACGGGAGCTCACTCCGTCATGCGGCACACTCGGGTCTCAAACTGCTGAACTACCAACCTTCCACAGCCTGCAGTTCAGTGTCTTAACCACTTGAACCACCACAGCTCCAAGACCATGCTCAGGTACCAGTTTTCAACTTGTAGCACAGTGATTTTTTTCCCAGTGCAGGGCCCCAAGGAATCCCGTCGGCCACTGGGACTTCTGCCTGGGTTCCAAGAGGACTGACATCTTTCTCTCTCGCTCTCTTCCTAGCCCCTCCCACCCCCCTGTGCTTGCCCATAGACTTTCTTGGATCAGGAGGGTGGGCAGAAGGGAGGAAGAAGAGGCAGGCCGGATAAGGCAGGAAAAAGTTTACAAGTCCTCCGGAAAAGGACTTTTCTATGTGGCAAGGCTGGAGGGGAGAGGAAAAAAAGTGGCTACTGCTGTTCTGCTTGTGTGGGGGACTTGTAACATGTTTTTAGTGATGGAGGCTAAGGCGGGTGAGTTCAGGGCACCCAACACCAAGGGAAGAGAGTGGGCAGGGGCAGGAAGAAGCCCCTTGTGCTGTATCTGGGATAGAGAGGAGCGAGAGAAATACCTGTGGTTTATGTTGGGGGGGGGTCCCTTCCCTTCCCTGCTGCTTCAGGCAGGTGAGAGGCATCCCCGGGGCTCCACGGCACAGGCATGGTGCACCAGTGTGTGTGAGTGAGTCCTTTCTGATTTCTGAGTGAGCATGGGGGGGGGAACGCCTGCAGTGTGTGTTGAGAGGCTCCTTTCCCTTCCCTTCAGTGTGTGTGTGTGTGGGGGGGGGGAATCCAGTCCAATTTCCAAGTGAGCGGGGGGGGAGGAGAAATGCCTGTAGTGTGTGTTGGAAGGGGGCTCCCTGCCCTTCCCTGCTGCTTCGGGCAGGCAAGAGGTGTTCATCAGGGCTGGGCTCTGTGGTGTGGATCTGGTACTTCAGTGAGTGTGAGAGTGTGGGGGGGGCAGTTCGATTTCAGAGCTGGGGGGCACACTTCTTTTAGTAGGGCTGGCGAAGGCACTGCAGGAAGGAGAGCAGCTTTTAAAATCAGCCTCCCCTTGGGGAAATGCTCGGAGGGGGTTGAATTGGTGTCGGGGCTGCCTCTGTAGGAACCGGGGGGGGCAACCTTTGGTGGTTTCTGTTTTGCTCTCCCCAACTTTTATGTCCACCAACTATGCTTTTTGATCTTCTTTTCTGTATCACTTCTAAGCCTTTTCTATTCTCCTTTGTTCTCCTCCCATCATGCATTTTAATATCCCTTATGTTCAGCCCTTCCTTTACTCTCCTCCCATAACCCCCCCAGGCCCGTAGCCCGCGTGGGGCCCACGGGGCCAGGCCCCCCCGCTGATATTGCGGGGCCCCTCCCCCGATCTGCCGCCGCCTCCGGTATCCTGCAGGCTGCTGGGGCGTCTGCGCCGCCATGGCCCGGCGGGGACAGACAAAGGCCGAGCAGGAGGCGGAGGAGGGGGGAGGGAGGAGCGCGCGGGCGCGGAAAGGGGCCGCCGGAGAGCCCCGGTCCTGGCGCAGCGGAGGGCCGCCT